>NC_059297.1:24974189-24991689 GCF_017591435.1 Portunus trituberculatus
TTTTTGGTGTTTAAATTGTATTCCTTTATATTTCTGGTCTCTCTCTCTCTCTCTCTCTCTCTCTCTCTCTCTCTCTCTCTCTCTCTCTCTCTCTCTCTCTCTCTCTCTCTCTCTCTCTCTCTCTCTCTCTCTCTCTCTCTCTCTCGTTTCACCAGTGTTTCGTTTTGTTTCATTGTTTTTTTTGTTTTTTATTTGGTGTTGACCTTACACTTTACTTTTGTATTTTATTTATTCATTTATATTTGTTGACGTATATTTTTTTCTTTCTTTCTTTCTTCTTTTTCCTAGGATTTCTGTATTGAGTGTTCTACCGTTGCATCTTTTTTTTTTTATATATACCATGTGGGGTTTTCACAAGAATTTATGGGCTAAAGGGGATACTTTTTGGGGTACCTCCTATCTCAAAGCCCACCCCCGCTAGGAAACCGTTGCCCCGAGTGAGGAAGCCCATCTTATACTCAAACCGTGGACAGGATTCGAACCCGTGCGCTTGGAGACCCTCGGACCCCAAAGCACGCATGGTTCCACTGTACATTTCTTTTTTATATTTTTTCTTTCTCCCCCCCCTTTTTTTTCCCTCTTGGCTGCAGAAGTGTTTTTATTGTTGCAATCCTGTTTCTGTTCCAATTTCCGATATACTCCGAGGCATTTATAAATTCATGGTTGTGAATCTTAAAATAATCCTTTTCAGTTGCGTTCCGTGTACATATGTCGACATTTGCTGGTATTGTTCGCTCACTCTTGGGTACAGCGTTGGGTACAGAGGAGGAGGAGGAGGAGGAGGAGGAGGATACTGCAGATGGACCCACACGGAGGATGAGAAGCGGAAGATAGAGACGGGTTATGGATGCAGTGAAGGGAGACACGCGGGCGGTGAGCGCAACAGAAGACGCAAGATATAGACTAAGGTTGGAACAAACGATCCTCTGCGCGACCCCTGATGGACTAGCTGGGAAAATATTAGGGTACAGTACGGTGAATGAAAAATAAATGGAAAGGTTGGGTCAAAAGTTTAGCTAGGAAGTCGCTTGAAGGGCTCGGAGGACAGGAGGGAGATGAAGAAACTTTGAAAGACTTTGTGGTGCTGTGGAATAAGAAGAATTTGCGATAATGATGACAAGTTACCTTTGTTTTAGTGATACATGTTTTTCTCTTACATTGAGACTTGTTTTGCTCATTTGTCAGTCGTTGAGAGAGAGAGAGAGAGAGAGAGAGAGAGAGATCTACACGCTCTCTCTCACTTCTAGCCTTTTTTATGCAAAAGAGAAGACTGCCAATGTCAACGAAATATTAGAAAAAAGAGCTCACTGGAACTGCAGTTTCCCTAAAAGAGTCAGCCAATAGCCTGCGACAATTGTCTTGACATGTCTCTCTTAAAAAAAGTCAAGTCGTAGGAAGATAAAAATACAGAAGCAGGCAGGGAGTTCCAGGATTTACTAGTTAAAGGTTAAGAATACTGGTTAACACTTGTATTAGAGGGTTGGACAGAATAGGGATGAGAGGAAGAAGAAAGCCTTGTGCAGCGGGGCCGTAGGAGGAGGGGAGGCATGCAGTTAGCATAAAAATTGCGATAAAAGATATAAAGAGATGAAGCATTTCGGGGATGAGAAAGAGGCTGAAGACAGTCATTCAGAGGAAGGGAGTTGATGAGACGAAATGCTTTTGATTCCACCATATCTATAAAAAGCTGTGTGAGTGGAACCCCATCAAACATGTGAAGAGTACTCCATACAATGACGGCCCTTGTACAGAGTTAGCAGTTGAAGGGGCAAGAAAAACTGGCGGAGACGCCGCAAAACGTCTATTTTCATAGAAGCTGTTTTAGCAAGAAATGAGATGTGTAGTTTCCAGTTAAGGTTATGCATAAAGGACAGACCAAGGATATTCTTTGTGGAAGAGGGAGACAGTTGAGTGTCATTGAAGAAGAGGGGATAGTTGTCTAGAAGGTTGTGTCGAGTTGATAAATGGAGGAATTGAGTTTTTAACGCATTGAAAACTACTAAGTTTCCTCTACCCCATTAAGAAATCTTCGAAAGATCAGAAGTCAGGCGTTCTGTGTATCTGTTGACTTCCTGAAGGGTTGGTCGTCTCTGAAAGGACGTGGTAAGATGTAAGGTGGTATCATCAGCGTAGGAGTGGATAGGGCAAAATAGTTGGTTAAGAAAGTCATTAATGAATAATAGAAAGAGAGTGGGTGATAGGACAGAACCCTGCGGAACACCACTGTTGATAGATTTAGGTGAAGAACAGTGGCCGTCTACCACGGCTGCAATAGAACGGTCGGAAAGGAAACTTGAGATAAAGTTACAGAGAGAAGGATAGAAGCCGTAGCAGGGCAGTTTGAAATCAAAGCTTTATGCCAGACTCTATCAAAAGCTTTTGATATGTCTAACGCTACAACAAAAGCTTCACCGAAATCCCTAAACGAGAATGACCA
The DNA here is from genome assembly GCF_017591435.1 of Portunus trituberculatus. Classification (NCBI taxonomy): domain Eukaryota; kingdom Metazoa; phylum Arthropoda; class Malacostraca; order Decapoda; family Portunidae; genus Portunus; species Portunus trituberculatus. Next base: position 24,976,627 of record NC_059297.1, read on the forward strand.
AGATTCAGTAAGGTACGCCAGAAGATCACCTGCGGAAATCAAGTAATAATGGTAGTTCACCTCATTAAAAACAATCTACTTTTTTTCCTTTTTATATCTTTATATTACAGGATTTTCAATAATTTCTAGTGAAGAACTCTTTACATTATTTCCTTTTTCTTCTTTATTTATGCACTAATGTATTTGTTAAGTAAATTGTAATACACATGAATGAAAATTCGTGGTGTTATCATTTTGAGGCAATACTGCACTTGTGTTTTCCTTCCCTCAGTGACAGAGGTGGCAGTTAAAGTTGACAGAGTAAACGGGAACAGGCGCCGTCCTTCCTACTCTGTACACTACATTGTTTATTGCAACTGGAAGATAAAACATGAAATCTCTCAGTCACATAAATTTGAAGTGCGTATCATATAAAGCATATTTTTTAATCACGATATTATATTTTTTTTATATGGTAACCCAGTTACTCACATTCAAACGGTACAATTATATCAGTCTGGATCTGAAGTCACTAAAGTTCTCTCTCTCTCTCTCTCTCTCTCTCTCTCTCTCTCTCTCTCTCTCTCTCTCTCTCTCTCTCTCTCTCTCATTCTTTTCCTCATTAATTTTGTCTTACGTGTCATTTTATCAAGCTTTCGTCAAGACCTCCCGTGTATCAAATGAGATCTGAATGTGTCGTGCGGAGGGAAAGAAATGTGAATAGAAATAGGCGAGACATCATTAAGTTAGTACGATTAATGATCAAATAGAATAAAAAAAAAAGCAGAAGAGAGAGAGAGAGAGAGAGAGAGAGAGAGAGAGAGAGAGAGAGAGAGAGAGAGAGAGAAGTTTGGTCACGGAATCTTCAGAATAGTGAGTTTCCAAGATTTTTATTCTTTCTTCACACTTTGCGATATTATTGGAGGGTTTGTGGAGTTCTGTGACACGGGACGGTGCTTCAGTGGACCAAGACAAGTATCGGAAGACATATTGATTTATAATGTGAGTGTCCGCTCTTCTTTTTCTTTTTCATTTTCTGTTTTTGCTGTTGATGCTGCTAAAGTACGTGTTGGAAAAAAAAAAAAAAGGATAGAAATATTGCAAGGCTCTCTCCGCAACCTCATCCTCCTCTTCTTTTCCTCCACCGTCTCCTGTTCTGTCCTGTGTGTCTTCCTTGTAGCTAGTTAGAAGCAGTTACCAAGCAGCCTTGAAAGAAACAAAAGCTCTTCTGCTATTTGGCTTTCCTTTGTATTCCTTTGTATTCCTCCTCCTCCTCCTCCTCCTCCTCCCTCTGCAGCATCCACACGGAATGAAAAAAAATGATAAAACCGTATCTGTTGAAATTCTGTTGTAAAAAGTAAAATGTCACATGCAGTACAATGACATGTTATTAAAGCAAATATTACACTCATGCTTCCTACACTCTCCCCAACGTTGGAATTTCCTTTTTCTATTTTTTTTTATAGTAACCATGCTTTTCGCTTTTGTTGTTTGAAGGGGATAAAAAAAAACAATGTTATGAAATTAGATTCGTGTGAATATTTATCTAGAATGTTCATGAAAATATCTGTAGTTTTCGTTGTTGCAAGTGATACTGGAAACTTACTCCACGGTCTAGCATTTCTAATAAAAAAGAGAAAAATAGATAAAAAGGAAAAAAAATTGATAGCTGAATAATAATAGATAAGAAAAGTATATTTTTTGACTATTTATAATTCTCCTTCGTCCCTTTTTCATTTAGTGTTACGGTGCGACTATTTATTGTCTTATTTATATCAGTTTATTTACTTGATTATTTACCTTTTTAAATGTTGGAGTGGAAATTTGGTCAAAAGCAACAAAAACGATTAAACAAAAATGCCCACTTAGATGGCAGTTACTTTATTTTTATTTTCTTGGATTTCTATTTTGTTAACCTGATAACCTACTGATTTATTTGGTTACTATATGATTTATTTATCAGATCCCACACTCCACACCATTCTATTTTGCCATTATGGCTCGATTCACCCGAAAACGTCCTTCGCCCTGTCCTTCATCGGATCCACTCAAGACTCTGGAAACTTAAGCGAAAGGTTTATTTAAGACTGGGACAAAGAAAACCCTAATATTGCCAAGTATTCTTCTTCCTTGCTGTCCCCGCACTGAGTCCTCGAGAGTGAAGACTTTGGTCCTAAGTGAGCGACGGAAGGGAAGTGAGAAGGGAAGGGACTCAAAGTTTAGTGGCGGGGAAGGAGATGAAGAAAGAGAGACTAAGATGGAGTGATCAGAGAAAGAGAGAGGCAGAGGGAGAAGGAGAAGGAGTGGGGGTAAGGGTGGCAGAGGGAAATAAAGAAGGCCAATATGGAGAGAGGAGAGTGGAAGGTACAGAAGGGGAGAAGAGGAGAGGAGAGAGAGAGGGGGGGAGAGGGAGAGGAAAGAGCCTCCATCAAGGGAATGTCATAACCCCCGGTCAGGGACGCCAAGCAACACTTCTCCGGTGACAGTGATGGAGAGGAAGAGGAGGTAGTGGTGGTGGTGGTGGTGGTGGTGGTGGTGGTGGTGGTGAAGAAAAAGTAACAAAATACTAATACTAAAAATAATGTTTGTTTAATGATAATGACACCAATAATAACAATGGTTATGAAATAATTGTATCGTAGAAAAAAGAGTTATACAAATGAAAATTAAAAACAAGGTGAAGCAAGAAAGAAAATAGAGAAAGAAGAATAAAGAAAGGAAACAGAAAAAGCAAATATAACCAGAATAAGAAAACAGAGGAGGAAGAAGAAATAAAAAAAGATAAACAACAACAACAACAACAACAACAACAAGAATACCGAAAACAAGGATAAGAATATAAGAGAGAGAGAGAGAGAGAGAGAGAGAGAGAGAGAGAGAGAGAGAGAGAGAGAGAGAGAGAGAGAGAGAGAGAGAGAAGAACCAAGGACAGAAAGGGGATGGACATGTGCAAGATAGACAGGAAAATAGGAAAGAGGGACACCGCAGCGCAGCAGAGGGAGGAAGTGAGGGAGAGAGGAGGGCAAAAACAATCACGGGAGCAAGTAGGCAAGCAGGCAAGCAGAGAAACAGATAGATAAAGGCAGATAGACCTTAAAGATGGGATAGGAAGGGACAGTGAAGCAGGCAAGCAAAGGATACAACCAGCGAGAGAGTGAGAGACAAAGAGACAAAGAGAGAAAGGCAATATTGGTACAAGGGTAAGCAGAAACACTAACTAACAGGAGGTAAGGGAGGAAGATAGGGACACACAGGCGCACGTGGAGAGAAGAGAGAGAGAGAGAGAGAGGGGAAGGGTTCAAGGTTCAAGGAAATGTAAGAGAAATAGAGAGCCGTGATTTGCGTTGGGAATAACAGCGAAGTAAAAAATGCAAGACTGAATAATTGATGGGTGGATCAAAATACACACACTCACGCTTACACACACACACACACACACACACACACACACACACACACACACACACACACACACACACACACACACACACACACACACAGTCGAAATATTTAAAGTTAAAAAAAGAGATAAAAACAAAAGATTCTTGTAAAATTGATAAAATAATTAATTAAGAATGAGAGAGAGAGAGAGAGAGAGAGAGAGAGAGAGAGAGAGAGAGAGAGAGAGAGAGAAATAAGTTATTTTTGCGGCAGTTATCGAAGATGAAAGGAATCTGCGTGTTTGTTTAAATCTTCAAATGGACACATTTTTTATGGCGAAGAAAAACTAAAACACACACACACACACACACACACACACACACACACACACACACACACACACACACACACACACACACACACACACACACACACACACACACACACACACACACACACACACACACACACATAGAGGGTTCATGAATATTTAGCTCAACCTCATAACTTTTTCACACTATTTTTCAAATAGAACGATAAAATAACCTCTTCAGAGAGAGAGAGAGAGAGAGAGAGAGAGAGAGAGAGAGAGATATTAATGAAGGAAAATATTTATAATGGACTCGCTCAGTCGTCGAGGAAGTTTATGAAGTTTTCCGTGTGTGTGTGTGTGTGTGTGTGTGTGTGTGTGTGTGTGTGTGTGTGTGTGTGTGCGCGCGCGCGTATGTGTGCATGTCTCCTTACGGTTGCGAGTAAAAAGGATTACATGTAAATGGCTTGGCGGCAAAACACACACACACACACACACACACACACACACACACACACACACACACACACACACACACACACACACACACACACACACACACACACACACAAAGATGTTTGCTTACGTATGTGTTATTTTAATAAGGTGAACACAGCGTAATCTGGATCAGGGCCAAGGAGGAATGGGACAAAGAGAAGGAGGAAAAGGAGGACGAGAAGAGGAAAGAAAAGAGGTAAAGAGGAAATGAGAAGGAAAAGAGAGAAGGAAAGAGCGATCATTTGCAGAGGGAAATTGTTCGTCTTCTCTCCTCCTTTTTTTTCTTCCTTCCTCCTCCTCCTCCTCCTCCTCCTCCTCCTCCTCCTCCTCCTCCTCCTCCTCCTCCTCCTCCTCCTCCTCCTCCTCCTCCTCCTCCTCCTCCTCCTCCTCCTCCTCCTTCTTCTTCTTCCCATCGTTATCCTTGCCTCCTTCCTCTTCCCTTTCTTATTCTTCCTTCTTGGTCTCTCTTTGTGGGCGTTTCGTTTCCTTTCATCTCTTTTCTTTTTTACTATCTTTCTTTTCTTTCTTTTCTTTCTTGGTTTCTTACGCCTTCCTGATTTTCACTCCTCTTTCGTATTTTCTTCGTCGTTCTCTCTCTCTCTCTCTCTCTCTCTCTCTCTCTCTCTCTCTCTCTCTCTCTCTCTCTCTCTCTCTCTCTCTCTCTCTCTCTCTCTCTCTCTCTCTCTCTCTCTCTTTCCCGTCACAATTTCCATTTCTTCCTCACTCACTCCTAAGCGTCTCATGACATCTGTTTCATCTTGTTTTTTCTAATATTTCTTCACTATGTTTCTCTATTTTTACTTTCGTTTTTTGCTGCTCCTCCTCCTCTTAAGTTGATACAATTCTGCTTAGTTCTTCAAGCTGGAAATTGCGAAGTCTGATATCAGTTTTGAAGAATGAATGTTCAAAGCAATATGTTTTTCTCTTTATGACAAGCTATCAAATATATGACTGCATTTGAAACCTTATCTCTGTATTATTCTGGTTAGGTTTTATTATCCATTATCCCTGCTGTCGTCACCTGAGGAACACAAAGAGGTGATAAGATATGAAAGAAATATTAAGGTTACGCTTTAAAAAAAATAGAAAAAAGAAGAAAGGTATAAAGGAACACGATACTTGATGTTTGACAGTTTGATACCTACATCATTTTTTTTTTCTCTCATACACATTACTGAAATAAACTTAAGACTCATTTTTTATTATTACTTGTTCTTTTTTTTCTTCCGATAAGTTTATATATATTTTTTTCCAATCTTTACAATCTTTTGGTGCTTTAGAAACTTCATTTTGTCGTAGTTGTTGTCAGATAATGAGTAATGAGGACTCCCTTCCTATTTCTCTCCAATTTAAATCCTCTGACAGTGACAACCTCCTGACAAAAGATGGCAGTTGATTCGATCTTAACTGATCAAAAGAAATGAGATTGAGAGAAAATTTAGAACACAATTGAAACGAATATATACAGTGTGTTACTCAACATGACTTTAAAATCCGCAGGCTTCACGAGTTACGAGTGCTTTATGAGAAAACTTGATTCCAGCAGTAAAGAACAAGTTTTACGAAGGAAAAATAAAGCGCTGTAGGACTTGTTGCCTATGGATGATACATTTATTCACACAATAATAATTTTCTGTATCTTAATTTAGTTCGAGGAAAGTGATTACATTTCTATAAGTTTAACTGCAAAGGTCTTGAAGGAAAACAATAAAGTTGATAGTTGTTTTATTCATTTATTTTTCTTTATTAAACGGTGTTGTGACTTACCGTAACTTATATCTCGTAACAGTAACTTATGTATTTGTGTATTAGCCAAAACGATGGTGAATCTGGCTCTCATGACTGCTTTTCCCCACTGATGATGTATAATTTTCGCTGAAATATCACAAGAACTATTAAAATCCAATACCTTCCTCCAGAGTCTGTCAAGTGCAGTTCAGATAAGACTCGGCGGCGTTTCAAAATTCAGTCCCAAGTTTATCCGTTTATTTGGAAAGGCTGTGTCTTGGAACGAATTTCGAGTCTGTCTTGATATATTCCTCGTCTGGAAATATCTTGCTATCGTTAGAACTCCGAACTAGGTAATGTGTGGTAACGAGATGTAATAAATAAAATGAAGAGAGCTTTCATCTGTAAAATGAAAACGGCAAATGTGTGTGTATGTGTGTGTGTGTGTGTTGCGTGTGTATTAATGAATTTCTGGTCGATCGCAAGAAAACCTAAAAGTAAGGATGCCGAGACAGTCCGAAACTTGGTCCAAAATTTTTAAACATTGATGTCATAGAAAGAAGGAAATACAAAAGCAGACAGAATGTTCCAGTGTTTGCCAGTAAAAGGGACGAAAGACAGACTGTATCTTAACTCTTACGTTAGGGAGTACACACAATAGGGATGAGTAAAAGTAGAAACAGGAGGCATACAGTTAGCAAGGTCAGAAGAATACGTAATTAGCCTGAAAGTGGAGAGAGGAGATTGCAAAAAGAAGATGGGAAGAAGAAGAAGAAGAAGAAGAAGAATGAGCATGATGATGATGATGATGATGATGATGATGATGATGAGGATGATGATGAGGAGGAGGAGGAGGAGGAGGAGGTAAAAAAAAAACTTTCTCCTCTATGTTCAATGTGTGCCATGGAAACCAATATATACTTTAACACCGCTATAAATACTAACAAAGAACGAGCATAGCAGTAATAAAAAAAAAAAAATGGAAGGATTAGTTAGGAATGAACTCACACGCAACACAACGCATCCACTTGGTAATGTATTCTGGCATATCATAGCGGACATTATTTTTATGGTCTAAATTTTATCATCAACGTCCATGATTTGTGGTTATATCTGTGAGGTCCATTAGTATCTGTTAAAGCCACACCCCCTCACCCGTACACACTCCGCGTCACTTCATCCTTTTTATTTGTTTTCGTAGCAGCCACGCGTTGGTAGATTTATCATTATTAGTATTTCCAGCACAGAACGTGTCGTTTTGCCCTGATGTTATTTGTATTAACTCTCGCGGTGGATCAGAGAGAGAGAGAGAGAGAGAGAGAGAGAGAGAGAGAGAGAATCAAATGTGTGAGCTTTGTGTAGTTACATGTTCAAACCATTAATTCTTATATTATATCATCCATCACCTTGAATGATACTTGCACTTATTCTGGGTCACTTCGTTTAAATTGAATAAGAATAATGAAAAAAATAAAGTAATCATGTCTTTTATATTTGCATTAGAAGCCGTAAACCTTAACCGTACAATATGACAGGCTCTTATGTAAGTTATTGGGATTTTCAAAGGAGCCTTTTTTTTCTTATTTTCCACGATTATAATGACGGTTTAACAATAACCCGGCACTCTCAACAGGATGAACAAATAAAGCGTCTGCCAAAGCCTGACTAATCATCTCGGCAGCCTTTGATACGAGTCTCGATGTCGGAGAACAAAGGGTTTAAGAATAGAGGCGTAATATTCAAAGGAAGCTGAATTCATCATTTTCACTCCTAGTGTGTCTGTTTGTCTGTGTACGTCCGTTTCATTCTGTCTCTCCTGTCTTTGCTTTGGTCGCTGATCAATCTTTTCAGATCTTTTCACGCCCACTACCTCACCACTTGCTAGAGCTTCATTTTAGTCGCCTGACAATGGTACACTCTCTCTCTCTCTCTCTCTCTCTCTCTCTCTCTCTCTCTCTCTCTCTCTCTCTCTCTCTCTCTCTCTCTCTCATAATGGCTTTAATGGCAGGAAGATCTAAAAAAAGGTAACCACCATAAATAACTTCCTGCAGGTTTTCCCATAATGAATCTTTCTTTCCACGTCTCGTAAACACCTATCCCACTTCATCTTCAGTTCTTCCTTCCTTCTCTCCCCACACCAACGTCTCCTCCTCTCCCTTTTCCTCTTCCCTATCTTCATGCATCCATAAAATTTACATATGTATTGCTCCGTCCTCTCTTTACTCATTTACCTGCTTATCTACTGCCTCCTCTTCCTCCTTTTATTCCTCCTCCTTCATAAAACAAAAAAGATGAAAATGGTTTACGAAATCGCGCGTCAACGAAGGAGGAAAAGGTGTAATAGGAAAACTTGCTCGCTTCTCGATGAGGGAGTGAGTGGGCGTGACAGGTCGTGGGAGTGAGTGGGCCTGACAGGAGCGACGGAGGAATGAAGGGAGTGGGTGTGACCAGTGCAGGTGGCCGTGAAATATTTGGAGACAAGCGAGAGTGGCGTAAGGGAGGTAGAGAATAGAGGATTGCAGGTGTGTGTGTGTGTGTGTGTGTGTGTGTGTGTGTGTGTGTGTGTGTGTGTGTGTGTGTGTGTGTGTGTGTGTGTAAGGATGTGAGTACGTGTGATAGGTAATGTTATGGAGAGATTGTTTGATTGATTGTAGGTTAGTAATGAGTGGTAAATCTCTCTCTCTCTCTCTCTCTCTCTCTCTCTCTCTCTCTCTCTCTCTCTCTCTCTCTCTCTCTCTCTCTCTCTCTCTCTCTCTCTCTCTCTCTCTCTGGTAAGCACTCTTGTTCAACGCCAGAAAATAATCAACTCTTACTTTTCTCTTATTCATCATCGTCTTCTTCGTTCTTATCACCGTCATCCTTATTCCTGTTATTCTTCTCGTCCTCTTGAAATGTTTCGTTGCAGTAATCAAACCATGACGAGTCTAGCATCAACACGCGGTATGAGTAGGAAAATATAAAAGTAAAGAAATATTTTAAGCGAATGAAACTTCACTTGTCATGCTGGTGTTCCCTCAATGCAGGGAAAGGGAAATCGAGTTGTCTTTCCTGGCCGCCTGACTGACTGATTGTGTGACTCCATGAGGAAAGAAATACGTACCTAACTCTAATAGATACATACGACAAATAGACTGACTGATTGACTGGACTGATTGTCTTGACTGATTGGCTGCAGACGGTAAGGATGCTTGGCGCGTGTTTGACGGATAAACGAAGATATTGGATGATTCTGCCAAACCACTAACTCATTTACTGAAGAGGAGTTTTGTTGATTGAATTCCTCGCTGAAGATGAAGACGTGATCGTTCAGGCGTTTGGTTTGTAAGGGTGAAGGACATGTTGGAGTTGATTGAATGGTGACTGTATAGAGTGAGAGTGACTGGTTAATCAACTGGCTGACTGACGGACTGATTGACTGAATAACTAACGTAATGAATAAATGACAGACTAATCATTGACTTAACGACTCAGTCACTTTATAAGAACCAACGAGTTAATTGTTTTCTCTTGATTGGCTAAATGAGCGGCAATGATCCAGAAACGAAACCTGCCGCCCGGTGGAATACTCCAGGAGAGGTACTTACGGGGATGTAGGCAGTGCTGCAGACTGAGTGATTCCCCGTGTCCTCTCTTCCCGGTTCCCTTTGTGGTCTCATTTATACAATTGAGCAGCTGCAGCCTACCCTCTAAAGACAACTTCTACTACTTCCTACACTACACTACAACACCTTACACTTTTACACTCTCTTCAAATCAAAATTTAATAATGGCTTCACCACGCCCTGCCTCGGAGTCCCCTCTGGGAGGGACCATAAATGTCCCCAGGTCGGACTGCCCCTCTGCTGTCGACCTTGGGTGTCTTGACACTTCATCTAATACTTTCACTATCAATTTCTGCAACATTCGTGGCCTTCGTTCTAATTTTCAATCTGTGGAACACCACCTCTCCTCTACTAAACCTCATCTTCTCTTCCTAACCGAAACACAGTTGTCTGTGACTACTGACAGCAGCCCTTTTCTGTTCCCTCCTACTTGCTCTATCCTCATTTTCAATCCAAAGCTGGATGTTGCGCATACGTGCGTAACGACACCACTTGCTCTCGTGCCCACAATCTTGAATCTTCAGAATTTTCTACCATCTGGCTAAGACTTCAATGTCACTCTCTAACTAAATTCATCTGTGCTGTATACCTCTCACCTAATTCCTCTGACTATGTAAAATTCTTTGACTATTTGACTTCCAAGGTGGAGCACATCTTATCTCACTTTCCTTTTGCTGAGATCTCCATTTTAGGGATTTCAATGTTCACCACCAGCTTTGGCTTTCATCTTCTTTCACTGACCAACCTGGTGAACAAACCTTCAACTTTGCTATCCTTCATGACCTAGAGCAGCTAGTGAAGTTCCCTACCCGTATTCCTGACCGCCTTGGAGACACGCCCAACATTCTTGATCTTTTCCTAACCTCCAACCCTTCTGCTTACTCTGTTAAACTTTCCTCTCCGTTGGGCTCCTCCGACCACAATCTAATTTCCGTTACCAGTTCTATCACTCCAGTGCAGCCTCAGGACCCGCCTAAGCGGAGGTGCTTCTGGCATTTTAACTCTGCTAAGTGGGAGGAACTAAGGCAGTACTATTCTGATTTCCCTTGGGATGATTATTGTTTTCATGTCAGAGATCCTTCTCTTTGTGCCGAGCGCATAACAGAGGTGATTATCTCTGGCATGGAGCTATACATTCCTCATACTTTCTCTAACCCTAAAGCTAAAAAGCCTTGGTTTAACTCTGCTTGTTCTCGTGCTGTCAATGATAGAGGCGGCTCACAAACGGTTCCGTAGCCATCCAACTGCTGAAACTCATGCCCTATATATTTCTGCCCGTAATCATGCCAAATCTATTCTCCAACTTACTAAAAACTCTTTCATCAATAGAAAATGTCAAAGTCTTTCCAATTCTAACTCCTCTCGAGATTTCTGGCATCTAGCCAATAATATCTCTAACAACTTTACTTCTTCGTCTTTCCCTCCTTTACTTCATCCAGATGGCTCTACAGCTGTCTCTTCTTTTCTAAAGCTGAACTCTTCGCTCAAACCTTTGCTACCAACTCAACTTTGGATGATTCTGGGCATATTCCTCCTACTCCTCCACCCTCTGACTACTTCATCCCTAAAATTAAAATTCTTTATAAAGACGTTTTCCTGGCCCTCTCTGGCCTTGATTCTCGGAAGGCTTACGGTCCGGATGGAGTCCCTCCTGTTGTTCTCAAAAACTGTGCTTCCGAACTCGCTCACTGCCTGGTCAAACTCTTTCATCTGTGTCTCTCTACTTCTATTTATCCTTCTTGCTGGAAGTTTGCTCACATTCAACCTGTCCCTAAAAAAGGTGACCACTCCAATCCTTCTAACTACCGCCCTATAGCTTTGATTTCCTGCCTTTCTAAAGCCTTTGAGTCTATCCTTAATAGGAAGATAATGAGGCATCTATCAGCTCACAACCTTCTCTCTGATTGCCAGTATGGTTTCCGTAAAGGCAGATCTACTGGTGATCTTCTTACTTTCCTAACTGAATCTTGGTCATCCTCTTTTAGGGACTTCGGTGAAACCTTTGCTGTCGGCCTTGACATATCGAAAGCCTTCGATAGAGTCTGGCACAAATCTTTAATTTCTAAACTACCCTCCTACGGATTCTATCCTTCTCTCTGTACCTTCATCTCCAGTTTCCTTTCCGATCGTTCTATTGCTGCTGTAGTAGACGGTCACTGTTCTTCCCTAAAACTATCAACAGTGGTGTTCCACAGGGTTCTGTCCTATCACCCACTCTCTTTCTATTATTCATCAATGATCTCCTAAATCTGACTCAATGCCCTATCCACTCCTATGCTGATGATACCACCCTGCATTATTCAACAGCGTTCAACAGACGCCCAACCCAACAACAATTAAATGACTCAAGGCGAGATGCTATAGGACGCCTAACTTCTGATCTTTCACTTGTTTCTGATTGGGGCAGAGAAAACCTGGTTTTGTTCAATGCCTCAAAAACTCAATTTCTACAACTATCTACTCGACATAACCTTCCAGACAACTATCCTCTCTTCTTCAATAACACTCAACTTCCCTCTCCTCTACATTAAACACACTCGGTCTATCCTTCACTAAAAATCTAAACTGGAAATTTCACATCTCTACTCTTGCTAAATCAGCTTCCAAGAAGTTAGGTGTCCTATGGCGTCTTCGTCCATTTTCTCTCCCTCCCAGCTGCTTGCTCTGTACAAGGGCCTTATCCGCCCGTGTATGGAGTATGGCTCTCATGTCTGGGGGATCCACACACAGCTTTACTAAACAAGGTGGAATCTAAAGCTTTTCGTCTTATCAACTCTTCTCCTCTAACTGACTGTCTTGATTCTTTAAGTCACCGCCGCAATGTTGCATCTTTATCTGTCTTCTACCGCTGTTTTCATGCTGTCTGCTCTTCTGAACTTGCTAACTGCATGCCTTCCCCCTCCTGCGGCCTCGCTGCACAAGACTCTCTACTTCTTCTCATCCCTATTCTGTCCATCTTCCTAATGCAAGAGTTAACCAGTATCTTCACTCCTTCATTCCCTACACTGGTAAACTCTGGAACTCTCTACCTGTGTCTGTATTTCCACCTGCCTATGACTTAAACTCTTTCAAAGAGGAGTGTCAAGACACCTCTTACGTTAACTGGACCCTCCTTTTAGATTTTTTGTTTTCTCTTTCTACTTTCCTCTTAACAGGGCCTGGCAACCAGCGGGATTTTTTTTTTTCCAACACTTTGTTTGCCCTTGGCCAGTGCCCTTGTAATGTAAAAAAAAAAAAAAAAAAAAAAAAACAGCAACATCCCACACAGGTCGTAAGAATGGAACACAGGGACGAGAGGCGGAGTGTGGGAAGTGAGAGCAAAACAAGAGCGAGGCTAGGCAATGAAGGGAAAAACTGCCACTGCTTCCCAACCCTCACCTTCGATCCCAGGCCCCGGCAGCACAGCTCTTCCCCGCAGCGGCCCTCACTTCCGGCAGGCTAGGGGCGACATCTGGCCGATGGCATTGCAAACAGGTGCATCCAGTTTGTCTCCGTGTAGTTTTAATTGGTTTTACTTATTTTTCATTTCTCCCCGCTCACCCTCGTTTGTGCTTGATGAACGCGCCTCGCTTATTTTGAACGGCGAGGGTGGCAAACGTAACGCTTGGTGATCTCTCCGGTTTCTCTTATTTTGCTGTTGTTGCCTATGTTGTTTTCCTGTTTATGCCTTGGAAGGAGTCAAGAGCAAGGGTGAAGTGTTCAAGAATGTCTGTAGCATACTTGGAGAGTGATCGATAGATTCCTTGAGGTTTTGGTTTAGTTTGATGTTTTTTTCTTTTTATGAGTTAAGAGCAAGAGTGAAAGTTTGAAGATAATTTGTAAATACACTTGGATGATAACTCAAATACCCATCTTGGTTTATGCTGTTTGAGGTTTTATCCTATTAATTTTTATTCCATTATTTTGTCATGCAAGTCAAAGATAAAAGATGAACGTTTAAATTGTTTATAGTACACGTAATGAAATTTTCAAAGATCCCTTATGGTTTTGATTTATCTTGCTATTGTTTCTGTTCACACAATGAAAAACAACTGTAGATCAAGTGTAAAAGTTTCATGAAAATCTGTACCACACGTGTAGAAAAACCCACAGGTCTCTCGTGATTTTCCTTTATTTTATTTTGTGTTTCCATGTTTTTTTTCCCTTTGCGTACGTGAGGTGAATAAGTCAAAGGCCTGAGTGAAAATATCAAGAATATCTATGACACAGATGCAAAAACCACAACCATTCCTCACGTTTTTTTTTTCGTTTTCTTTTATTATGTTATTTTTCCTGCGATGTAAGACCAAGGGAAGAGTGAAAGTTTCGGGAATCTGTAGCAAAGGCGGGTGGAGAAAATTTAACCGTAGCGTAAATTTCGTGTGTAATCCAATAACCCTTTGTCGAAAGTGTCCAAGACGTAGAGAGGGAGGAAAAGTGAGGCAGTTTGTTCCGAGGTTACGTGTATAGGAGGTGAGAAAGTGAAGATCAGGGTTATCGCTCTCTTCACGGAAATGGAGATACCATTTAGCTCTTATCCTTATGGGAAGCGAAAGAGTGAATGTTATGGCAAACTCTATATGGTGTGGGTCGTGCAGCAGCGGTACCTTGAGGGAGGAAGCTCGCTGTCAACAGGGTCACTGGAGCAGAAGTGATGAAAGTTTACATGACGCGGAATTCCTGCAGATTAATGGGTCGGAAATAATGGTGTGAGGCGCTTTATCTGATAGGGAATCGTTGTCTTGAAACACCCCAGGCACTCTCTCTCTCTCTCTCTCTCTCTCTCTCTCTCTCTCTCTCTCTCTCTCTCTCTCTCTCTCTGTGATTCACCTCGGCCGTCTGCTGGTCACCCAGCCAGTCTTCCCCATTACGGAGCGAGCTTAGAGCTCATAGACCGATCTTCGGGTAGGACTGAGACCACAACACACTCCACACACCGGGAAAGCGAGGCCACAACCCCTCGAGTTACATCCCGTACCTATTTACTGCTAGGTGAACAGGGGTCACACATTTAAGAGACTTGCCCATTTGCCTCGTCGCTTACTGGGATTCGAACCCGGCCCTCTCTATTGTGAGTCGAGCGTGCTAACCACTACACTACGCGTGTGTGTGTGTGTGTGTGTGTGTGTGTGTCCGAAGAACGTCACAATAGCTGCGTGAACGATGAAAGGTTAGCGATAAAATGAACAAAAACAAACTCAAACAGTGCACATTCTGAGACATTTGGCAACCGCAACTTTTCGACTGATGTCTTGTGCTTGGAGCATGTGAAAGATATGGAACGTGAGGGAAGTTGACGGGGTGAGAGTCTTACGGGAAAGAGACAGTTTTCTGATTTAGTGTTTCCCGTCCTATGATTTATTCGGTCAAGTGTAAAGGTGAACAGACGCGATGTTGTTCCTTACTTCCTTACTGTGACTGATGGTTAAAGTTCAAGGCTGTTGTGGTAATGACGTGTACTGTGGGTATGGCGGCGGCGAGGTGGTGAAGAAGACTGAAACAAGTATGGCGGGAAAGCAAAAATAGTGTTTAGTGTTAATCGTGATAGAAATGAAATGCGCTTTTTTTTTTTTTCATAACGTGTGT
>NC_059297.1:24996689-25001689 GCF_017591435.1 Portunus trituberculatus
ACTTGAGATTTCTGATTGCAGTGCCGATATTTTGAAACAATGTATTCTTATGACGACTATTTTCTCATTCATAGAAGCAGCAAATTGGATTACAAACGCTTTTCTCTTTTTCGTAAATATTGTAGAATTTTTGTTAGACATTCCTGAACATCACAAACAAATTCCGGTTTGGACTGCGAAATGTAATCGGAGTTGTGACGGTTCATTGTTTGAAAAATATGGACTTAATACATCAGCGCTCCTTCCGACCTTCAGCATTTGTTAGGTTTGGATTGGTCTAATTGTTAATTAATGCTATTGTTTGACTGTCCCTCTTGAAATGTCCATGATCAATAATTATTCTGAGTGATTACAATACCTCGTGGTAATGCTTTGTCGTCGAGGTTAGTGAAGTGTGTACTGATAAGAGATTTTTTTTTTTTCATATAGCACATTTTTTGGGGTGATTTCGAGCAAATCTTGTATCTTTGGTTAGTTGGTCCTCATAAATCAACAACACTGGCAACAAGTTGGTAGAATATTATAGGTGTGAGAAGGGTTTAAAGGGCTCTCCCAGGCATTTAAACTGACCCACGTGCTCAGCCGCGATTTGAATGTCCACGTTGATACTCTAGAAATTTACCTTTTTCCACTACTTTTTCTGAATTTTCTAGGAGAAAATGTTTTCTGGTAAATTTGGCAACACTCACTCAAACAGATTGAGAGAGAGGCGTGGGGTAGCTCACTGCTCACTGCTCAGTACTTAGTATTAGTAGCCTATGGGCTGGTTTAGAAAGAAGGTGTGTTGTGCTCCATCATCTGCATCATTCCCTCTGTCTGTCTTTCTCTACCTTTTGCTCCTTATACCTACGATATTCAAATTCATCTGAAGATGGGTAGGGTAAAGAAGGGAGTAAAACAAACAACACACACACACACACACACACACACACACACACACACACACACACACACACACACACACACACACACACACACACACACACACACACACACACACACACACACACACGAAACCCTCCCTGCTTTGGGAAAAAAATATATGTATAAGAAAATGTGATAAGAACAGCCATTACGAAATTAGAATTTGAAATCATGAAAAGAAGAATGAAAGATAATTGAAATTTCTCTCGAATAAGGTGCAAGAGGAAGTGATGGAATAATGGAGGAGAACATGGCGCAGGTGGGAGACGTGTAAGGATAAAATACTGCCAGACTTTTGAACTTCTATTGCAGTTAGTGGAACAGAAATTAAATTGGCCACCTCTCTTCTCTTGGTTCTTCTCCTACATCTTTTTTTTTTTTTTTTTTCATTCAGGGAGCGGCATTGTCAGCAGGCTTTTTCTATCAATTTTTTATCTTGCGTCCTTGGCCTTTCTCCCTGACACGTTAAAAGAAAAAATGGATAGGATAAAAAGAAATAAAAGACTAACCTCTGGCGCCAGTGTGTGGAGTGAAAGACTGAAGAAGCTATGGGGAAAGATGGGAAGGAGATTTGAGGGGCTTTGTGGTGATGGCTTTTGTGCTTATCATCAGTGGCTTTAGTACTTCTGAACACTATGTATAGAAGCATCAAGGGTGTAGTGGCTGAGGTTAACATTGGCGTCTACTTAACTGATGGTAGTGTAATCACCTTAAAGAGCTCAGAGGATCATATTTTAAGACTATTTCTATAACTCTATTGATAGATAAACTAGATATCATCATTATTAGTAGAAACGGTCTTCTGAACACGGCTTCCCTCTATAGCCTTTACAAATAATCATGGTGAGAGTCAATGGCGTTTCAGAATAATTGTAGCTTTACTGTCACGGCGCCAGTTCCGGTTCACAGGTTAAGTAAGGGCTGGAGATAAGGCAACAGTATTTTAATTTAAAAGGTATATGCCACAACCTTGATCACCTTTCTTGACGTGGAGGTAATAAGATAACTGAAAAATGTTGTTTGTGACGCTGCTTTTTAAAGACAGATCTTGGTGAACAGGATTGACTAGACATCGCTTAGATGAGCAGGAGGAGGAAGAGGAGGAGGAGGTTAGAGGGCGGAAGAAGTAGAGGTAAATGGAGATCAAGGAAAAACGGAAGAAACAAAGGAATATTAGAAGGAAGGAATCCAGCGGAGCAAGAGAATGACAAGAGAGAAGAAGAGGAGTAGAAAAGCGGAACAGGAAAAGGAAAGTAAAGATTAAGGAGAAGAAACGGAACGGAGGATGATGAAGATGAGGGAATCAACTGCATTTGAGGAATCTGGTGTTCTGGGAAGGTGAGTGTCGGCTCTTTGATGAGTTGTGCTTCCTTTGTCACCTACCGCATGACTCGTGACCAGACTGCAGTGTGGCGGGAGCGGGGATGCCTTCGTGTGTTGGTGCAGATCAGACCTGTATAGTAATTGCACGTCTCCCTCACTCAGAACTCTCGGCTGAAGCTCCCTTTACTAATTGCTATCGTGTCTCACTTCAGCACTATTAAGGACACAGGGAACGCCTCCCCCTGCTACACTGTCTATCCTGCACTGACGCCAGCATAGGGTTTTCAGTGTTACAGCGGCAGTGCTTAGGATACACGAGTGCCATTAAAATAAGCATTATATTTTTTACGGCACAGAGCGAACATGAAGGCAACAACAAAACTGTCCAATAACATAAAAGGTCAGCATTAGTAAGAAAAAGTGTCAGATTTAAGTGTACTGCAGTGAAAAGATAGAAAGTGTGATGAAAGTAACCTAGAGAAAGGAAGATGTTACAGAGATATTTTTCCCACTACTATTATTTTATTTATTTATTTATTTTCTTTTTATGTCGTAGCCTTTAGCGCCTGTAGGTAAACTTGAAGAGTATGGGAAGGGCTGTCCAGCTTCCACCCATTAGCGCAGACAATTTCTTCTTCTTTTTTTCTTCTTCTTCTTCTTCTTCTTCTTCTTATTATTATTATTATTATTATTATTATCTTCTTCTTCTTCTTCTTATTATTATTATTATTATTATTATTATTATTATTATTATTATTCTTCTTCTTCTTCTTCTTCTTCTTCTTCTTCTTCTTATTATTATTATTATTATTATTATTATTATTATTATTACTACTACTACTACTACTACTACTACTACTACTACTACTACTACTACTACTACTACTACTACTACTACTACTACTACTACTACTACTACTACTACTACTACTACTGCCATCCATCAACACAACCTTTCTCTTGCTGGGTGGCAATGAACACAGCAGACGGAACAGGATGCCAGCAGGCTCAGCGTCAGCATAGCCACGTCCCTCCGTTCACTTGCTGCTGACGTGGCACAGTGAACTCAGGCAGTGAAGCGGATTAAAGCCTTATTAACTTAGGCACGAGAAGCTAATGGATGTTACGTGTATTTTAAAAGATTTTAACGAAAGGGGAATTGTTTACGAGTATACACACTATTAAACTTATCTCCCCTGGGAATTGAAGCGAAGGATTATGCCTCTTAAGTCTGCCGTCCTTCTTGCCTATCCCGCAGCGCCTCTCTTCCTGCACACAAAAGGCTAGATACGTACACCTCGCTATGTATAATATTTTGCCATCACGTTGTAGTTCACCCTTAATGTAACCTTTAAATAGAATATACGCCTCACCTTTTGTATTTTACTGCCTGGGTGTGTTCCAAACTTTTGTTGTGTTGGAGCGTAACGTTTCATAATGAATAATTTATAAACTCGTACACAAAAAGGCAGACACATCATTTACCCTTTCTCTCTCCCCTCTCTCCCTCTCCCCTCTGTTCGCACACCCGTCTCACTAGCGCCCATTTCTCCCCAGCCAATATTTTCAAGCCTTGGTCAGTTTCTCTTTTATATAGAGCCATAAAACACCCTCACCCGCTACCCCGCCTACCCTCCACATCATCTCCTCCCTCACCCTTCCCTTCACATATCCCTCCATTCCCATCACTCCACCAGGCAGCGGCACGCACCACATTTTACGCTGTCATTCCACCACAGCGGCACCTCCTCATTCCATCACAACAGCCTCCTTTCCACACACTTTCTTATTTCTATAGTGCATCTTACATGTCATCATCCCGGCCTCCCACGTCTCCCTCCCCGTTGACAATGCGCCGCCGCCCATCATAGTCGGCTCTTCCGCCTTCACGGCCACCATCCACGCCACCGTCAACGCGCCTCGCTGAATCTCATATATTGTGGCACTTTCTTGGAGCTTTAAGGCAGATTCAGGGAGTAAGTCGCTGAGGTATTTCCCTGGTCATGGCACCCAATTTTGAGGGTCTTGCCCCGGACAGTGTGGATGGGTTTGGTATTCAACGCGTGCAAGCTCGCACACACACACACACACACACACACACACACACACACACACACACACACGCACATGGGCTAGTATATGCATGTGCTCTGTACTTTCATGAACAAAAGAACATTCATAGTCACTATTGGACCAGGCAGGAGTTACTCGCCCGTCCCCTCCCGTGTGCTTTTGTTTGTCGCAGCCGGTACTCATATCCTCTTCCTCCTCCTCCTCCTCCTCCTCCTCCTCCTCCTCCTCCTCCTCCTCCTCCTCCTCCTCCTCCTCCTCCTCCTTCATTTTCTGTTTTCCTTTCACAGTAGTAATGTTGTTGTTGTTGGTGTTAGGGCAGCGAAGTAATAGTAATGTGCTGCATAATATGTAGAGTAGTTTCTCCTCAAATTTAAATCAACTGGTTTTCTGTTACCTGCATGGTATTCCCAGGATATTTCACCTTGAGTTCTTGATTTGTATTTATGTTCCTGCTCTTCCCCTTCTTCTTCGTTCGATTGCGTTTCTGTCTCCTCCTGCATTCGTTGTTGATGTTGCTTATGTTGTTGTCCGTCTTTCCCTTTACAATTTCTACAGCATTGATTGTCCTGCGGCCGTTCAGCAAAGAAAGGAAAAAAAAAATGATGTGATGTAGATAAAACACGATACACAATTTCTTTTATGGTTAGACACTTTTACCTCTATTCTTTTTAATGTAAGTT
>NC_059297.1:25006689-25014189 GCF_017591435.1 Portunus trituberculatus
TAAGTGTTCTAGTCTCCATGCACTACCTTAAAGTGTTTCCTAGTCCCACTATTTCTTGATAAAAATGTTTTAATTTCCCTTTTCCTTACACAAAAGAAAAAAAAATGGTGTTTCAGCTGCCATGCACCGCACCTCTTCCTCTCCCGACAAGAATGATTAAAAGTCGTTCCGAATTTGAAGGAACAAACTTGAAAAAGAGATGCCTCCTTGTCGCCACGCATCGTTACCTCCCACTTCATTACCCCAGCCACAATGCTGTGAACTTCCTCTGAATTTAAAGACAAAGAAAAAAGAAAGAAAAGACACGATGGAAACGTTCTTCACTGTTGCTGTGTCTCCTGCCTCCGTCTTTCACTTCGACCAAAATGTTTAAGTCCTGAAATTAAAGAAGCCGAAGGTGTGGTCTTGTCTCCATGCGTCCTGCCTCTCTCTTCACTCGTTACCTTTCTTTTTTTTTTTTTATCTTATTCAATTTATATTAGAGAAACCCTACAAAAAAATTACCTTCACGTCATGCCTCTTATTTTTCCATCTCCACTTACACACTCAAAAGGTTCACAAAGGCCTAGATTTAAAGAGAAAACTAAAAAAGAAATAAAAAAATTACCCCTGTCGCCACGGATCTTCTCTCTTTGCAATTCTCAAACCAGAATATTTAAAAATTCCTCCTTAATGAAATGGAAAAGTTGAAAATATGCTCCCGTTAATTTGGCCTCATTTACGCATAAGAAACTCTCATCTTTAAGGCAGACCATGGGTGTATGATATCATCGTGTACCGAAACCGATAAAATTTAAACTTTTTTCCCTTTAGGCTCACAACCCCCTAGTAATTACTGAGGCACATCCCATCCCTACCTCGACCCGCTCCTCCGACATATCCTCCCTGTCCTCTACTCACCGTCGTCCATCCCCTGCCCTGCCCCGCCCTGTCCATCCCTGCCCCGCCCAACAGATTAAGAACCCCTGAGAAATGAAGAGTAATGAAGCCCACCAGCACTTCCTTCATTTTCCTTCTTTCCTTCACTCCTTCCCCCCTTCTGTCCCTCCATCACCCCTTCCTTCATTCACGCACACGCACACACGTCTCCTGCTTGATTTACATTCCAAGTTACTGTGATTCACGGAAATTAAATACATATTCATAGGTCCACAGTGACGTCATCGACCTCACCATCCTCACCACTGCTGCCTTGGAAGCTGCACGAACTCCACTTCCAGCACCTTGTTCCATGTGTCCTTCCCCCCGTGGGTTAAGTGGTGACGTGGCGGCAGTGGTAGTGATGGTGTTGATGATGGTGGTAATGAGAGACAGACAGAAAAGCAGACATACAGAGACCAGCACACATACAGACAGACAGATAGTTAGATAAATAGGCAGACAGAAAGAAAGACAGAAAAAAACTGACAATGACACACAGAGACAGGTATGTAGACAGGTAAACAGGCAGACAGACAAACAGACATGGTAATGATGAGGGTGGGACGTCGAGCTGGACAGATGAATATGGATTTAATTAACGTGAATCGTCGTAATTGGATAGTTTAATAGTACATTGATAAAAAGACAGACATGTAGAGAGAGAGAGAGAGAGAGAGAGAGAGAGAGAGAGAGACATTGATGAGAGATGAAGTATAAGAAGTTCATCCGAATATCCATCTTTATTTATCTATCTATACAAAAATATTGATTAAAAACATATTATGATATCCGAGGACAAGTTTCTCCATTGCGATCACTAAGCTTGCTGTTTGAAAGTTGAGGGAAGTGACTCACAACAATCATAAAAGTATGTTTTCTAAAGCTCATCAGTGCTGAAACACGTTTTTATCCTGAGACTTGTGTAAGATTAAACCATTTTATTTTTACATTAGAAAGGGTCTGTGGAGGTCAGAAGATTAGTGACCACAGTCTTCACTGTTTTAATCCCACACATGAGTTTCTAAAGCTGTATAAAATCACCAGATAGTAAGCAGAATGAATATGGAAACGCGTCATGGTACTGAAGGGTGTAAATACAGCAGCGACCCTCTCGTACACAGAGCACTGGTGTATTAGTATTCTGCTTACGTATTGTTCTTTTGCAAGCCGATGTTTTAAGTGCTGTATTTTTCTTTCCATTATATTTTTTATGCATTAAAGAGGAAAATCCAAGGCCGAAAAAACTAATTGTGGAAAAGAAAAAGCTACTTATTACCTTTTCTATAAAGAGAGAAAAGAAAAATTTATATTAGAGAAGAGCAAAGTCAGTGAAGACCTGCTTGTTACTTTACTGCTGCTGCTCTTACTGCTTGTTCTTGTCCTCGTTCTTCTTACTCTCATCCTTGTTTGTTTTTTTCTTTTTTCATCTCCTCCTCCTTTTATTTATTTATCTTTTTTTCCATGTGGCGTGGAGGGGTTTGTTGGCATTGCCGTCCGACTGGTGACATACCTGTGTGATGCCCGATCCCTGGGTAGACGGAGAATGGAGTCCCTCATTCACGTGCTCGGTCTGATGATGGTAGTTGTCTCCTTCCTGCCACCTTTAGTAGTAGTGGTAGTGATACTTTAATCTTTTCTCGACCCCCATCAAAATTTCCTTTCAATTTTTCCGTGTTGGATGGTTTTGTCTGTATTTCTTTGCCAGCCTGGGTTGGAGAGAGTGGTGGGTGGGAGGAGCCTTCGCCTTTGCTTTCCTTTTTATCTTTTACCTTAATTCAGATAGAGTAGCCCGCAAACAGCCAAGTTGTCAGTAGTCCTGCTGCTGTGTGTTCTTCCTTTTTATTCCTCCTCCTCCTCCTCCTTCTCACTTCTACACGTATTTCTACTACTGCTACTTTTCTTCCACACATCACTGAAATATTTCCGTCCTTTTTTCGTATCCTCATTTTCAACGAACTCTTCTTCCCCGGCAGTCCATCTTTTGCAGAATATCCGGTTTCTGTTTTCCCTCATAAACGTCTTCATGAACCTCACCTACTCCTCCTCAGTATGAGAATTGACCTCCTTCGTCTCTTTCCCTGCCTTCAAAAATCCTGGCAGATCTCGTCCTCTCTGTCGGTGCCTTTGTTGAATGGAAGCCATGCATACTTCTCGCCTTAACCTTCCCAGGATTTCCCGTCTGCACAAACACGACTCTCATAATGTTAAGAGTGTTGCATATCAGTTGACTTTTCCTCCGTTCCTATGGGCTTTGTTGGGAGTCATATGTAGCGCTTTCCTTCCTTCCTTCCTTCCTGTGTTGCTGCTGCTGGCGCCACGATAATGCAGAGTAGTGTGGTTGGATGGCAGTGGTGGTGGTGGTGGTGGTGAGGACGCGGGAGAGGATTTGGTATTTGCTATGTATTTATTGAAAAGTGCTGCGATTCCAGATTGCATATTGTCTCTTCCTGTTACTCTGTGTTTGGGGTATTACTGCAGAGTTTCACCACAATCAGCTACGTGTTTTTTACCCACCTCAAGAGATAGAGGTCCTGATTACGACTAATTTGAACCCCATATATACTAGGTGCAACCTTTTTGAATGGCGACACAGATTTTTTTTAAAGATTTAAGCGTGTTTTGTTGTTTTGGTGATAGCCGTGACACTAGCCTCCCGCATCAAACCCTGCCGCACACTGATGGTGTCATGCGCACGCGATGGCTCGGCGGGCTCCGTGACATAGCATTGTTTGAACATGCGCTTAATTGTTTACGCTGATTGGTTCTGTTCTTTGAAACTGAAGCGGCGGCCAATGGAAAAAAAAAAGCATAATTATTTCCACCAATCACGACGGCCCCTGAGGTTAGGTTTAGTTAGGTTAGGTTGGGTTAGGTTAGATTGGGTTTAGTTAGGTTAGGTTAGATTAGGTTTAGTTAGGTTAGGTTGGGTTAGGTTAGGTTAGATTAGGTTTAGTTAGGTTAGGTTGGTTCGTTGGTTAGGTTAGGTTAGGTTTAGTTAGATTGGGTTGGGTTGGGTTAGGTTGGGTTGGGTTGGGTTGGGTTAGGTTGGGTTGGGTTGGGTTAGGTTAGGTTTAGTTAGGTTAGGTTGGGTTAGGTTAGGTGAGGTGAGGTTAGGTTTAGTTAGGTTAGGTTTTGTTAGGTGAGGTTAGGTTAGGTTTAGTTAGGTTAGGTTTTGTTAGGTGAGGTTAGGTTTAGTTAGGTGAGGTTAGGTTAGGTTAAGTTCTTTTCTGGAGGAAACTAATTTTTTCTGGTAGATTTCGGCTTGTTTATAATTAATTTACCAGTTGTTTTTTCATGCAAATTATAATATGTTTCGGGGCTCTAAAAAAAGAAAAATTGTTTGATTTGCGCCAAAAACAAGTGGTATTTTAATTCAAAGCAAGCCGAAATCTACCAGAAAAAAATAGTTTTGTCCAGAAAGGTGAAACTCTGTAGGTTTACCGTGTTTGGTTGTGGTTGTTATTTTTGCTGTTCATTGAGGTGTTACTGCTACTACTACTACTACTACTACTACTACTACTACTACTACTACTACTACTACTACTACTACTACTACTACTACTACTACTACTACTACTACTACTACTACTACTACTACTGCTGCTGCTGCTGCAAATCACAATTACTATATTTCACTATCCTTCCTCCACATTTTACTTTGATACACTTTCCAACTTACTATATTATTAATATTTCCTGCAATATCGACAGAGAGAGAGAGAGAGAGAGAGAGAGAGAGAGAGAGAGCGTGGATGGCTAAGGAGTCTTGAGGCGAGTGGATAGCATGAAAAAAAAAAAAATGTGGAGACTGAATAGTAAGCGGAAATTGAAAAGGAAATGTGGAAGAACATTTAAAAGGTGAATGGAGGATTATCTGTTTTCTCCTCCTCCTCCTCCTCCTCCTCCTCCTCCTCCTCCTCCTCCTCCTCCTCCTCCTCCTCCTCCTTCTCCTCCTCTTCTTCCTCCTCCACGTCCTCCGCTTCTGACTCTCTTATCTGCCAGCCTATCATAATTAAGCTGGACGTAATCCCATCCTACCATTGGTTGCTGCTGAAGTAATCCTCTAATGGGAGACGGCAGACCACCGCTGTGCTGTGTGTGTGTGTGTGTGTGTGTGTGTGTGTGTGTGTGTGTGTGTGTGTATAATTCACCTCGGTCGTCTGCTGGTCACCCAGCCAGTCTTCCCTATTACGGAGCGAGCTCAGAGCTCATAGACCGATCTTCGGGTAGGACTGAGACCACAACACACTCCACACACCGGGAAAGTGAGGCCACAACCCCTCGAGTTACATCCCGTACCTATTTACTGCTAGGTGAACAGGGGCCACACATTAAGAGGCTTGCCCATTTGCCTCGCCGCTTACCGGGACTCGAAGCCGGTCCTCTCGATTGTGAGTCGAGCGTGCTAACCACTACACTACGCGGTGTGTGTGTGTGTGTGTGTGTGTGTGTGTGTGTGTGTGTGTGTGTGTGTGTGTGTGGAGTAGTAGTATTGTAGTGGTAATAATAGCAGTAGAAAAATTTATATACGTAGTTTGCAGATTCGTAGAGAGAGAGAGAGAGAGAGAGAGAGAGAGAGAAACATTACGTTGAATGTGGTAGGGTGGATATAAAATAGAATAAGAAGAGAAAAGAATAGAAAGAAGGAGAAAATAATGATTGTGGACCTGGTAAATCTCTCTCTCTCTCTCTCTCTCTCTCTCTCTCTCTCTCTCTCTCTCTCTCTCTCTCTCTCTCTCTCTCTCTCTCTCTCTCTCTCTCTCTCTCGTCAGTTCTCCATGATTTCTTCATTTCTATATCCTCACCATTGCATAATTTTCCTTATTACTCTCTTACATATACAATTTCACCATTTTCTCCACATTTAATCGTCACTTTTCAATACATATCCTCTCTTATCTCTCCTCCAACCCCGTGCCACGTTATTCCTCTGTCCGTCTTTCATCATATTGGGATGACGTTCTTCTTTTATTACTTCCACATATTATTTCTTTCCTGTACATCCCCTCGTCTCTGTTACGGCGACTACCTAACTTTCTGTCCGTCTGTGATTCTACTTCTACATCATTTCACTCATACCGTATTACTTCTATAATATTCTCTCTTTACCTCCACATGTTATGATTTCTTAGCTCTACATGCATCCCTTCGTCTCTTTTACGCAAACTTCCAAATTTCATTCTCTTGTCCTATTGTGATTGTATATCTACATATTGGTCTACATAATTTTCTTTGATATCCTTTTACTTCTACACATTTTCTTTCTATTACCTCCACATGTTATGATCTTTTTGCTCTTCATACATCCCTTCGTTTCTTCCTAACCTCATTCTTTTACGCGTCTATGATCACATTTCTACATCATTTTCCTTAACACCATTTTACTTCTAGGTATATTCTTTCTATTATCCCCCACATGTTGTGATTCCTTTCCTGCAAATCCTCTATAGTCTGTCCTCTCCTCCAATCTCCATGACCTTTGCTTCATTCCTCTGTCCGTTCGTGCGACGTCATGTTTCCACTTTCCAGTCTGCTTGCCCATCTGTCTGGGTGTCTGCCCCCTCCCGACCTTCAGCTGAGCCAAGACACACAGTGCGGCCCCCAACAGGCGGTCCACCACACCTTCCCATCAGCAGAACCTTATTTGTGTCACATTCCCATTAGTGGAACCTCATCTCTGCCTCATTCCCGCTGCTGATGAAAGGTCCGACGCCGAGGGGCAGGAACAGGAGGAAGAGAAGGAGGAGGAGGAGGAGGAGGAGGAGTGTATGGAAGATGAATTATAAAGAGCAAAGAAAGAGAAGTAACAAAGTAACAAATGAGATGAGTGGGAAAAGTAAAAAAGGAGGAAGAGAAAGAGATAAATAAAGAACGGCAGAAATAGTAGAGAGAGAGAGAGAGAGAGAGAGAGAGAGAGAGAGAGAGAGAGAGAGAGAGAGAGAGAGAGAGAGAGAGAGAGAGAGAGAGAGAGAGAGAGAGAATCAAGAAGAGAAACGGAAGCCAAAGGAAGGAAGGGCTAGGGACAGGAGGAAGAGAAGGAAGAGGAGGAGGAGGAGGAGGAGGAGGAGGAGGAGGAGGAGGAGGAGGTAAAGGAAGATATGGAAGATGAATTATAGAGACCAAAGAAAGGGAAATAAAAAAGGGAAGATGTATCGGTGAAGAAAGTGAAGCAGGAGAAGGAAATAGATAAAAGAAGAATTGGAGAAAGAGAATAAAGAGGAGAAACGGAAACTCAAGGAAGGAAGAAAAGAAAGGAAAGGAGAGAAAAGAAAAAGAAATGAAGGAAGGAAAGGATGAACAAACAAACGAGCAAAGGAAAACAAATTGAGGAAGAGAATGAAAAGGAAGAAGGAAGAAGAAAAAAGAAAAGAAAAAAATTGAACAAAAAAATAAGAAATAAAGAAGAGAAGGACGGTAAGGAAGAAATAAAGGAAGAGAGAGAGAGAGAGAGAGAGAGAGAGGGCAGCCGTTTGAGTTTATCTTACCCATTGGTCACAGTTTCCCGTCGGAGTTGTGAGTGGCGGGGATCGTAATGCTAAACTTGCCCCGCCTACTATTTTGTGGACTTTATCTGCATTG
>NC_059297.1:25016689-25021689 GCF_017591435.1 Portunus trituberculatus
AGGGCGCCAGCCAGGCCAGGTGTTCGGAACATGCAGGTGGCGACGGACGGGGAGGTGTGGAAGGCTGTGGAAGGGAAAGGGTTCAAGTGGAAGTGAGGAGGAAGTGAAGGTGACAGTGGAGGCGGTGCATGTGGCGCTTAGAGGAGGCGTGAATGGAGTAGGTAATGAATGGTACGCAGGTTATTTCACATGTTCCCTCACAGTGTGCCTCACCCCTCGCCCCTCGACCCTCGCCCTCGGAGCATTAAGCCAGATTAACTGACGCTTCAGGGACGAGGATGGGACGTTTTGGTTGCCTTTTGTCAGCACGCAGTTTCCTCTTTCCTTTGTACTTAGATCTATTTGTCAGTAGTGTTTTCTTCATTTGTTAATTTGTCGCATTTACAAAAAAGGTGTGTCAAGAAATCCCAGAAAATGAATTGGTAATCTTCACGGAACCTCCTTCAACAATTGAGAAGGCCTTTCCCCACTTTATTCTTTGTGCCTTAACCAAACTCCTTGTCAAGAGAAAAAAAAACAAAATCGATATCATTTTGACATTACAAGATTTCGTTGAATCTAAGAATTGTAAGGAGACGGACAACAACAATGTTAAAGTTGTAATCCTCCAGTCGTTGAAGCTCAGGTGGAATTAATTATATGCGGGGTATACACAATATTCGCTCTTCATATATTGAACTGTTATAATGGAAGAGATTCATGAGAATGTAACGAAGGCCTTCTAATACAAATGAGATGGAACAGATACCTACTGCTCTTGCACATTTACACCTTAACCACGCACACGGATCACATTGCGTTATACTCATGATCGTGTTAGATAAAGACGCGGAGGAAAATTGGTTGAAGGTCGCAGTTTCAGCCTCAAATTAGCGGCCAGCGTGTGTGTGTCAAGGTAAGGACGAGCAGGTGAAGGATGAGCGCCACATCAGTCTTGTCGCAGACTCATTAGTTGTGTGCCAGGGGAAAAAATTCGTTTAAGAACCGGTGATTGATGATGCGCCACGAAATTGAGAGAGGCGGCTCAGGTTACTTCCTGGACCTCCGCCCTTTTGTTGTTCCTGCGGCGACCAACAACTGACCACAGGAGACAACTGAAGGGAGGAGATTTGTGGAATTTGGGTGCATGAGACTTGGTACCTCGCGTCTTGTCGTCGACCTAATGGAAACTGTCCTGAAGAAATTATCAGAAGCAAGAGTGATTTTGATTTTGTGGCTCACTGTGTACAATCTTTATTACAACTTGTTTCATTCATTCGTCCTCATCTTAGGATGACTATTAGATAAATCTGCTTTCCGTTGAGTTTTCCCCGTTGTCTGAGACAATTTCTTGAAGTAAACCAATGTCATGCAATAAAACTTTCATCAGTTATCTAATGTGCACGTGTAAAGATGTGGAAGAATGTAAATCTCGCGACATATCTTTGTAATATTTTGCTTTCATATTTTTTTTCCCAATAACTGCCTTTGTATGCAAAGGCAGCTACCCTTAGTCCTGTCCATCGTGTGATGGCTGCAATGCTTGAATGGATGTGGAGCAAATTTTTACATTTGGCGCGTGACGCTTTGTGTATACCGCCACCTGGTTTTATGAGCCTTGAAAATTGCGGACACAAAGCACAAAGGTCTGTGTGATTTTTCAAAGTATGCTATATATTTCTGTTTCACGATATTTGAATATAAATTTGCTTGGAAATCTTATTCCACGAAGTTGCGTATATTCTCATCTATTGTAGGAAATGCAACATTCATTTTAGAGATTCTGGTTTCACTGTATCTAATAGAGCCAAGTGTAAGATATCCCCAGTAATGAAAATAAAATGCCATATGACAAACACAAGGGAAAGGTCATTTTCTTAGTACAGGTGTCTCTTCGTAGCCAGCCTAATAATTACAATTCGGGAACATGCGGAAGAATCACATTTTATTTTTTCTAAAGATCTTACAAAAGTATGGTTTAAATCATACATTTACACTCGCGAATATGTTACACTCTCTTCATATATTGCTATATGTCTCTGATATAAAACAGTCACACTGAAAGCAATGATCAGAAGTTATTATTCATCAAGCAACTACGCACGCAATGAATACTGAGCCGTGGCCGTCTGCACACTAGGACCGTGAGTGGAGGGGAAGGCGGAGTCATCATGTGGTGAGCTTCCTCGTGGCGTGAATAACGTCTAATGCTAATCATAACCTGTATATGGAGAGCAAAGGTGAATCTCTATTACCAGGCTGCTGCTTGCAAGGACCACTCACCTCCAGATTACCTCCACTACCCGACAAACATCGTATCACCATCGTTACGATGCCTCCGAACAACCCCGGGCACGTCAGAAGGTCATTGCCTTTCTCTAACCCACGTGACGTGTTGAGGTGGCTGACAACCGCGCCAAGAGAGGGCACTACTCGTTCGTCTTGTCAACATCTCCACACATTCCCACTTCTGCTTTGGCTAACGGCATCTCACTGTGGAGGCCAGCTCGAGTGGGCGTCACGTCTGATTCTCCTTTCAGAGGTATTCTGCTTACTTTTATGGCAGGGTGCATTGGAGGGAATCATTTACCGATCTCTACCTTTGTTCTGCTTTTAAATGAAGTTTTTTTATATTGCTCACAATGTTATGTGTGATATCTTTATTCCTTCATATAAGAAAATTCATGATTATTAGGTGAAGTTATTTGATGCAACACTCCCTCGGTCCGGTAAAGTATTTTATATCATTAGAATTGTGTTCCTTTGTCTCTTGTAAAATTGCAATCTTTATATCATTACGCTGAAATAATTAATGATTTCGTTGTAACGTTATTACAGCAATGCTGCATATTTTTGCAAACATTATGGCGCCATTATTTTATTGTGGTAAAACTGTCCCGGTGTTTTGTTCGTTGTGTCAGGAGGAGGAAGGCACAAGTCTCTTATAAAGGCAAACAGAGACATGACGGTGCGGTGCGTCTTGCTGCTACATTCATTTAACATAATTTTAAATAACACACTGGATTAAGTATAGACTCGAATATTCCAGGATAATTGATTTAAGGTTCTGGCAAGTATACAAAGAAGGAACCATCTAAACATCCATAATAGTCAAATTTACGAAACACTCGTCATTCTTCCTGTTTCATTTATTCATTTTTAGTGTCATAAGACCACAAGTGCAAAAGAACGCGGTAGGTCTCCCAGTTTCACGTCGGCGAGGATTGTATGTGATTTGAGGACGTGAGGCGCGGGGACTGGAAACACTTGTCTTGTTTGCTTGTAAAGGTTGCCGCCTCCGACGGTATTAGGAAGTCTGAATTTGTCAGGGTCACTGGAGTGTTGGCAAGAGGTGGTAAGGAAAATATATTTTTATGTCCGTCTGTTTGTTTGTCCGTCTCTATCAGTCAGTCAGTCAAGCAGATAGTCTCTCTCTCTCTCTCTCTCTCTCTCTCTCTCTCTCTCTCTCTCTCTCTCTCTCTCTCTCTCTCTCTCTCTCTCTCTCTCTCTCTCTCTCTCTCTCTCTCTCTCTCTCTCTCTCTCTCTCTCTCTCTCTCTCTCTCTCTCTCTCTGCCATAAAAGGCTATTTCATGCAGTTAAAAATGAGGACGTTGATAGGTTTAGGTTCTCTCATCTCATAGAAAAGTCACGTCGCCGTAAAGCAGATCGAATGTTGGAAGGAGTTTTTTTTCCACTAAGGGGGCCAATACTCTTTATATTATTGCCCGAAGCTTACTCATTCATGGACAGATGAGCATAGACTCAATATTTTCCATTTCGTTGTGATACTGCGAGGTGAATTGTAAAACTTAATAAAATCTGATTGTGGTATGAATGAAAAATGGGAAAAAATTGGTTCCAGTAAGGAAGTTGATATGGAGTTTTAAATTATTGGTTTGATTTATAGATAGAGAGAGAAATTGAAACTACTACTACTGCTACTACTACTACTACTACTACTACTACTACTACTACTACTACTACTACTACTACTACTACTACTACTACTACTACTACTACTACTATGTACATATACGTATGAGTATGTTTGCTTTATAGGACTTCAACATGTAGGTTTACTAGTTTCTTGCGGCTTACCATATTCTGTTACGTAAAGGCAACTTATACCGGCACCATTGTTATGTGAACACTAACCTGAAATGAAGGATGTGATATTTCTACTAAATTTCAAAAGCAATAAAATGAAGTATTATTGCAACACCTATATACATCCTCCCATCACATAACCAGTTCCAGTTCCACTTCGTCTTTATGGAGCTCTTCATATTAAGCAGTTAATTTGTGCCCCACCCCATTTGATTTATAGACATGGAATTCACTGGAGTTGTTGTCATTGCTATTTAAAGTAGGAATTTCTCAGAGCAAACATGTTGTCTGACTTTCATTAGGGAGGATATAAATATTTCGTAACAGTGAAATCAACAATGAATGGGAGGAAACAGGATTAGAAACAATACTCTCTCTCTCTCTCTCTCTCTCTCTCTCTCTCTCTCTCTCTCTCTCTCTCTCTCTCTCTCTCTCTCTCTCTCTCTCTCTCTCTCTCTCTCTCTCTCTCTCTCTTCCCTGTCAACCTAGCATCTTTCCTCCTCGCTTCCTCGTAACAGGTTACGTTAAAAGATACTCGCATTGGTGCCTCTCATCACTTACACTCTTGAAAAGGCGTTTTAGAGGTCGTGATGTATCGTTCCTCTTTGTTTTTCGGGATCTTTATCTTCGGCCAAATTTATCTGTCCCGGATTTCGTCGGCAAACATCAGAAAATGTATGGCTGTGAGTTAAACACACACACACACACACACACACACACACACACACACACACACACACACACACACACACACACACACACACATATTCTCACATATTTTGATCCGTGTTTGATAAAGTTTTACCTCACTTTTGGTTATTATGTTAGTTTGCTTGTTTTTTTGTTTTTTTTAAGGTTGTTCGTGATTTTTGTGATGGTTTAACAAGATTCAGTTATGAGAAGCGATCATTTAT
>NC_059297.1:25029189-25064189 GCF_017591435.1 Portunus trituberculatus
CCCCTTGGCTAATCTTGTTCCCCCTCCCAAAATTATTGACAGTCGTCACAATAGGACTTGCGCAAACGTAATTAAAAATTATTTTATTAACATTGCTATTGAGATTTCTTTAATGAAAGACACTTTTCCAAACAGCTCAGCATTCCCTTTGCTGATCGGAGTAAAAAATCGTGCTAAAACCTGTTTACATAGCGATTGAATTTAGTGATTTTAATTCATGACTGGCTACCATTTCTCTCTCAGAAAGACAGTCTGGATACCGTCTATGTCTGTATGTCTGTGATAATCACGCGTGTCGTAGTTACATTTATAACCGTAATAATTAATAACTTTATACTAATGTCCCTGGCACAACACTACCTTCCTGACTATTAATAGGCTTTATTGTAGAGTTTAATAGGCTATTTTTGTTTTTTTCTGGCGAGAGTTTAACCGAGATCTTGCTTTGAAATTTTGGAAAGTACCGATGAGAACTTTGTAATTTAACTAAGTGGCGCTGTAAAGTAATGAAAGTTTGTGTGTGGTTGGAAGAAGGGTTTGCCTTGGCATTCCTGTGTTTCTTAATTTAGATTAGTTAGTGTAGTAGACCACAAATATTCTCGTATGGAAAGCCAGGTCTGTTGTTGTTTGTTCTTTTTTTTATGATTGTTAGTGATCTTTTCTTTTGATGTCTTTCAATCTCTGTCCAGCCTCTCCTCAATAGCCTGACGCTTCCCGACGCAATTCTGAGAGGAAATAGTGTTTGTCGATCCTGCAGGGTTCCGGCAACCAATTTGTTTCCGCTTTTCTTAAGAATGCTGAAGAGAGTACGAGTAGATGGGATTTTAATGACGTTTCTTATTATGTGCGTGGTGTGTTTTAGAATGGGAGTTGGGTTGGTGAGTTTGTGTTTGCTTGTTTTCGTTGGTCTAATGAATTTCTTCTTTTGACCGAGATGCTGCACTGTCTCTAGCTTCTGGATATAAAGATTATTATTTTCTTTTACTTACGCAGTGAATGATATTGAAATAGAAAACATATCCATTACATGGCCAACAAAAATAGGAACCGTTACACTGTCTTACTCTTCCTTCCCATTGATATTTACAAGCTCTCAATCTTTAATTGATATCAATACATTAATACATAAGACATAACTATAATCATCAATAATTCTTTCGATCTTTGTGCAGGAAAATATGTATATATGGTGTATTTGCTACGGCAACGCAATTGTCATTGTCAAGACCCTTCCAGAGGTCAGGGAGTTTAAACTCACTAGCCCGGCAGCTTACTAACCCGTGGTGGGCTTGCAAAACTATTTCCGTAGGCTGTTCACCCTCAGATGGCGCCTTCCACCGAACCGGGTAGAGATGGAAATTAAAGTCACCGGTTACGTTCAAAGTACGAACGTAACTTTATTATATCACAGCTGTAATTCCACCTACACGCACACACATGCACACGCAGAAGATGCGGTGACAACATCTGTGTTGTCAACAGTTACTGGACACAGCAGCACACACTAAGTCTGGTTTTCAGCTCCTTCCTCAACACTGAGATGGGTGTAGAATGCAGGGTGGCAGTTCGTCGGCGTGACACCAGAGTGCGAGGGCGGAATTTCGGGATCACTGTCACTCCCGTGTACCCTCCGTGTGGTTAACAGAGTCCTGCCCACAGACTCTAAAGTGATTCGTTGTCTCGCCAGGTGGAGTGTTTTGCCAGTCCACACGTCTGCTCCTGGAAGTCCTCCCAGCTCGCTGACTGAGCTGGACTGCCGATGAAATCCAGGGAGTGGTACACGAAACCTCCGTCAGTGTTCCTGTTGGACAAGCTCCTGCGACGTGGCTCGTTATCATAAACGATTTAATGAATTACAGTGGTACTTAACAATACAGAAAGGATACACTCCTTACAATTACCTAGTTGAAAATAATAAGGTATAGAAAATTCTTAGGTTATGTAAATAGTCTAGTCACGAACTAGATACGTGACAGTCATTCAATAAAGAATAAGAATAATGTCGATTCGCAGCACTTTATACTGTGAACGCTCGCATCAATTCAATTGAGATTTAGTTACTGTGAATCACGAGATAATTATAATTTATCATCTCTCACTAGCTGCCAGTCTCAAGCAGGGCTTCCTCCTCCTCATCCTCTTCCGTGTGTATATATATATATATATATATATATATATATATATATATATATATATATATATATATATATATATATATATATATATATATATATGCATTGTTGTAATGTGTGTGTGTGTGTGTGTGTGTGTGTGTGTGTGTGTGTGTGTGTGTTGTGTGTTTCACTGTTTGATCTGCTGCAGTCTCTGACGAGACAGCCAGACGTTACCCTACGGAACGAGCTCAGACCTCATTATTTCCGATCTTCGGATAGGCCTGAGACCAGGCACAGACCACACACCGGGACAACAAGGTCACAACTCCTCGATTTACATCCCGTACCTACTCACTGCTAGGTGAACAGGGGCTACACGTGAAAGGAGACACACCCAAATATCTCCACCCGGCCGGGGAATCGAACCCCGGTCCTCTGGCTTGTGAAGCCAGTGCTCTAACCACTGAGCTACCTGTGTGTGTGTGTGTGTGTGTGTGTGTGTGTGTGTGTGTGTGTGTGTGTGTGTGTGTGTGTGTGTGTGTGTGTGTGTGTGTGTGTGTGTGTGTATAATTCACCATGGTCATCTGCTGGTCACCCAGCCAGCCTTCCCCATTACGGAGCGAGCTCAGAGCTCATAGACCGATCGTCGAGTAGGACTGAGACCACAGCACACTCCACACACAGGGAGAATGAGGCCACAACCCCTCGAATTACATCCCGTACCTATTTACTGCTAAGTGAACAGGGGTTACACATTAAGAGGTTTCCCCATTTGCCTCGTCGCTTCCCGGGACTCGAATCCGGGCCCTCCCGATTGTGAGTCGAGCGTGCTAACCACTACACTACGCGGTGTGTGTGTGTGTGTGTGTGTGTGTGTGTGTGTGTGTGTGTGTGTGTGTGTGTGCGCGAGCGCGCGCGTGTGGGTGGTTGGATTGGTGTGTGCGTGTGTGTGTGTGTGTGGTGCTTTGCGAGATAATTATTTTTATAGTTATATTGTATTGTGGCTTTGGATATTCGGAATTTGAATTACATCTATTCAACACGTGCGTGGGCACAGACACAAACACACACACACAAAAAAAAAAATGAACATAGTGATATATAAAGCATATTAAACTCATATGAAAACAGTAAAGTTAGTATGAGAGAGAGAGAGAGAGAGAGAGAGAGAGAGAGAGAGAGAGAGAGAGAGAGAGAGAGAGAGAGAGAGAGAGAGAGAGAGAGACAGTACGTACGTTCATGGCTACAAGAGAGTGAGTAGGATTGGGAAGTAAGGGAAGTGAGTGAAAGTAATGGTGGATGGAAATAGAGTGAGACTCAAAGAGTATTTCGCTGTCTAGTGGAAGGAGAGGAGAAAAAGTGAAACAAATGGCATTGAGTCAGATTGCCTGCGCGACGCCACCTGTTGGTCCAGATGGTGTCTTTCTCCCCCGCCCACTCAGGCGCCTCCTTTCCGCCCCGCCATCCATTAGTAATAGGCGCCAGCCCTTGCTACGTACTATCCAAGGTCGTGTTTCCGCCTCGCCCCGCGTCGTGATCGCTAGACCCTCTGACATACACACACACACACACACACACACACACACACACACACACACACACACACACACACACACACACACACACACACACACACACACACACACACACACACACACACACACACACACACACACACACACACACACACACACACACATTCCCCGGCCGGGTGGAGATATTTGGGTATGTCTCTTGCCCTGTTCACCTAGTATGTAAATCGAGGAGTTGTGACCTTGTTGTCCCGGTGTGTGGTGTGCCTGGTCTCAGACCTATCCCAAGATCGACTCGAAGTGTTATATTTCTTGTCCTGTATTTCCTTTTGCAGATGACTCGGAAGTGTTATTTGTTTATTCATGTGTTGTTGTTGTTGTTGCTTCTGGTAATATTAGTAGTGGCTAAGGAAGTATTGTTTGCTGTGTCAGACGCAGCTGGGTTGGTCTTCCTCAACAGCAACAACAGGTGCAGGTGGTGTCGTCCCACTGATGCACCATGATGACAGATTACCACAACAGCGGGCCCGAGGAACGTTGTTCTACCCTCATCCCAGGAAGACGTGGGGTTAGCCACCATCTACAAAAATTAGATGCTTGCCCCGTTTTCACAAACCTCTATGGTGTTAGGAAAAGCACTCTTGTCCTTATTTCAGTGTGTTCCTACCCCGCAGCGCGCCCAGCCCTTACGGCTGGTTCACTGGTTCTCTGGAACCAAGGAACAGCACGGATCGTTCTCTGCAGGCATGTAAAGGTCCTCTGCCAGGTATTTTTCCTAGTGGCAACTACGCAGCTGCAGTTGATGTATTGCTATGGTTTGGTGGGTGAAAGGGAGGACCACAAGGTTGCCCCTGGGGACACGAAGCAAGTGAGATCGCGGGGTTGAAGGAAAGGGTGCCCACATGGCAAAAGCTGGAATTTTTACTTTAGGATGTAAAACCTCATATCTCTGAAGCCCTCCGCATGTCGCCCATATCACGCGTAGTAGCAATGCCCTGTAGTATGCCCATCCTGACACCCAAAGTGCTTCGGAGTAGTGTCATGCCACACCGTAAGCGGGTTAGGGATTCACTGAGGAAAAAACAACTTCTCTCTCCTTTTCTCTCTATTGTGTTTTGAATCCTTGGCGGGCCTCCCTGACGTTTAATACACACACACACACACACACACACAC
The DNA here is from genome assembly GCF_017591435.1 of Portunus trituberculatus. NCBI lineage: Eukaryota > Metazoa > Arthropoda > Malacostraca > Decapoda > Portunidae > Portunus > Portunus trituberculatus. Next base: position 25,034,010 of record NC_059297.1, read on the forward strand.
ACACACACACACACACACACACACACACACACACACACACACACACACACACACACACACACGGTAGCTCAGTGGTTAGAACGCTGGCTTCACAAGCCAGAGGACCGGGGTTCGATTCCCCGGCGGTGGAGATATTTGGGTGTGTCTCCTTTCACGTCTAGCCCCTGTTCACCTAACAGTGAGTAGGTACGGGGTGTAAATCGAGGAGTTGTGACCTTGTTGTCCCGGTGTGTGGTGTGTGCCTGGTCTCAGGCCTATCCGAAGATCGGAAATAATGAGCTCTGAGCTCGTTCCGTAGGGTAACGTCTGGCTGTCTCGTCAGAGACTGCAGCAGATCAAACAGTTAAACACACACACACACACACACATACACAACTGTTAATAATGTAATTTTGTTTGTTGCATTGAACCAGACAACAGATGCGAGTTTTCTACAAATGTAATATGTTCGTAAGTGTTTAATATCTGCTTGCTTTTGAAGATCTGGCACTGTGTAAAAGTATTTTGTTGATGTTGGCAATTATATGTTATTGCCTCAAAACATCAATCCCGTCACCACACCAACATGGAGTAGTAACGGACATGAAGGGAGTAGATGAATTTCTATAATAGAAAGAGTAATAATGAGAGAAAGTGTTGATGACATAGAAGTGAGTTTTGCTTGCCTACCATCAGAACACTGGCTCATCTCTCGTTACCTCACCTTTAATCAAATTTATAGTGAACGCGGGACACCTGCTTCCGCGTTTGTGACCGTCACTTCGAGGACAATGAAGGAAATCCCTCGTGAAAAATGGCGCACAACCGCATTATTAGGTGCTTGCTGGTCGGATTGGCGGGTCGGGGGAGGGAAAGGTCACGTGGCTGGCGCGGATGTTCGGTATTGGCTAAGTTGGATGGCTTCCGTCTTCGACACAGGCAGCCACAACACATCGCTGACTGCCAGTGGTTGAGCATGTCATTCAGGCCGCAGTGGTTGGCAGTGTTTTTCATGATAGTTTGCAACTTTCGTGGGCAGGAAGAAAACAGGAAAAAAGAAACCATTGCCATGACTTGATAATACATGTTTTCCTTTAACAATCTTAGCCAAATCGAAGGGATAGCAGCTTGCGATCGGCATTTGGTGCCATTGGGCATATAGGTGTTTGGGGATTGGAGATATACTAGATTAACTAGAATGATGTAGTGTGTGGTCCTAGCCAGCACGTACTTAAGACACACACTTGTGGTTTTCATGCGGCAGCCACGAGTAGGTTACCAAGGCAGCCGTCACAAAGGAATTTCTTCTTTAGATGGATGAAAGGAACGCTTCCTTTGCCACTGCAGCTGAATTGAGTGTTGTTTTGTTTTAGGCACTTACCAAACTGTGAACCTGTCCTCTGCCTTTACTACCATATGTGAAAACAAGAGATATACGATTAGTGTTTCGTCCTATGTATTTTGAGCGCTCCATTTTGCAAATGTAACATATAAGGTTTACAGACGATTAAAGATAGTGTTGAAAAAAAAATGTATAGATTAACAAGAGAGTGATTTGCTTTTGTCGAAGGGAGGCAACTTGTGCAAGTAGTCGTGAGTGGAATGTGATGTGTTCATGATGCATGTTTCGGTTCAGATATGTCATGCTTAGAGTGAAACTGACGCACACCGGAGGTCATGTGTGAACATTTCTCAATCAACTTCAAAACCATGTAAATCACGTTCCACAAAGAAGATATGAAGACCACCAGGACCATGACGAAGAAACCTGCACCACTTCGGCACTACCTCATGGAACATAGCTGTGGATATTGTTGGCGAGGTAGGGCACCGTGCACGGAAAAGTAATTGATTTGCTTTACAACATGAAGTATTCGTAAGGGATCTGATTACGAGTATTATCACCGTAGACAAGCGGTTGCAAAGATTGTGGATCTCTCCTGATGAAATGGTTCTGTTTGAGGAACAGAAGGATGGTAATGACAAGGAGGAGAGTGTGCTGAAGATAGAGCAGCAAACTGTTTCGTATGGCAAATAAAGGAAAAAGGAGAATATCGCTAATTGACACTTACGCATTACTTTAACAACTAAAGGATATGTATTTTAGAAAATTATATATCTTGTTGAAAATGACAAACGAGTGACGTTGAATCATCAGAAGAATAAAGCGATCTGAAAATGTTTTTTCCCGGAAAGTATATATATATATATATATATATATATATATATATATATATATATATATATATATATATATATATATATATATATATATATATATATATATATATATATATATATATATATATATATATATATATATATATATATATATACACACACACACACACACACACACACACACACACACACATATATATATATATATATATATATATATATATATATATATATATATATATATATATATATACGAGTATATATATATATAATTATTTCCTGATAAGATATCTTGTGCATTTTTGTGATGATTGTATTACATGCCTCTAAATATTAGTGTAATTAAATTCATTTTGATAATGTGAAATAGATTCATGTTCAACAGTCTCACATTATATTTCTCGGCAATGTAACAGGATTTCATTTTTCCTATTGAGAACATAATGGAAAGGTTTGCTCAACAACAACGTACTGGACGATGCAAAGCTTTGTGTCAAGCTTAAAACTGCAAGAGAAAACATAACAACATTTCATCCAAATGCCGCCTTCCTCGTTTATGCCTTGAAGGACAAGCGAGCGCCTCATGCTTAACGGTAAGAGCATTGAACGCATCTCGTCCTCAAGTTACTTGGTCATTTAATATTCTCTCAGAATCTTGTGTCATTTAATTTCGTAACTATGTTTTGAGAGAGAGAGAGAGAGAGAGAGAGAGAGAGAGAGAGAGAGAGAGAGAGAGAGAGAGAGAGAGACAAGGGACAGAATGAAACAGAACAAAAAGTATTTTATCTATTTTTCTTTTCAATAACTAGACTGCTGCCATTAATTGAGAGGGAGCAGGGGCAGATCTGGCTCGTGAAGCTGGCAACGGGAAGGATGAGGATGCTGGCCTTTTCTGTCATGTGATCTTGTTAACATGCACGAGGAGAAAGGGGAGCGACGGGGCTTGCATCGAACATGCTTCTCATTAGTGACCTCAGTGGGGATTAGATCATAAGAACATATGAAAATAAGGAAAGATGCATGAAAATTAAATCACAGGCTGACGCCGTGGCGCTGCAAGTTGCATGTCGCCAGCAGGCATTAGAGATGGTGTACGAGGCAGAGCATAGGCGCAAGAAGAGAAAGTGAGTGATAATAAAGGTGGAGGTTCCACTAATCTTGCGGCGCCACGTGGTGGGTGCTCGAGGCAAGACGCTGAAGAGCCTGTCACAGAAACAACCCACCGTCAGGGTAAACGTGCCGCCACCCCCAGAGACACTCGCCAGTGTGATAAGTATTGATCCAGACGATGAGGCACAGTTTACGAGGCTGTCTGTGCAGCTTGCAGGCCAGTGGCAGCAGTAGCCAAAGAGAAAATAGCGAGGAATTAGCGTTCTAACCGATACACCCCGTCATTAGAATCAAGTCAATCAAGGTCGCTCTTGGGCGGTTCCTGCCACTTCGGGACTAGATTAGGTTAGGTTAGGTTGAGTTAGCTTAGGTCAGGTCGGAGAGAGAGAGAGAGAGAGAGAGAGAGAGAGAGAGAGAGAGAGAGAGAGAGAGAGAGAGAGAGAGATTTAGCTATTTATGGAAATATGAAGACTGGGTACAATATAGTTATTCAAGGATAGAAATTCTTGGCTCCTATTCTTAGACATTACTTCATCATATTTGCACACATGCTCGAAAGGGATTTTGATCATTCTACAGATAATTCAATACCTAAGGATTTTCTGTAGTCAATGAAAAAATTACGATCAATTATTGCAACTATTCGATGATAGATTCTACAACATTTATTCTTCTTAATATTGTGGTCTTGGTTAGTATTTAGATGACTGAAAAAATAGATTAATAGTTGCATGAACACAGAACAAGAGAATATACAGTTAGTTATATTTTCTAAGCTTCAAACTTACATGGAGATCGCAGTTCAGAAACAGTTGCAGGAGATAATTATAATAATGTTTAGTGTTGAAATATTTAAGAAGGTCACCCATTTCCGAGAGGTTTACAAACTGGTGACTAGTTTTGCACGAAACCAGAAGAGTAAATTCACATCAAACCTCTCATTTTCTTTCCAGTGGTTCAAAATTTTGGAGAATGATGTATAGTCTCTTAGGTAACTCAACGGGAAAATATAGTCATTCAATTATTTTTTCCTCATCTTTCCTCCCTCCGTGAATGATATTACCCGCCAAGTGAGAGCAATTTGTTAGGGTGAATGTATGATCAAGGCCATTATTTCCCGGTGAGCAAAAACATTATTATCTGCTTCATGTAACAACGACCAATACATCTTGTTCATGAATACTGAAGGGAGTTACTTCTTTCTTGCCAACATCAGCGGCAGCCACGACGAAAACCGAGTCATTATTCACTGCATGAAGAACAACACGAGAAAAAAGGGAAGACGAAAAAGTGAGAATTAGGATCATATTATGAAAACTGACCATATATGAAAACTGATTTTTCTTGAGTGAAAACTTTAAAGACGCTGTTGCCTGTTTTCGACATTCCCAATTCAATCACCGTTGAAGATTGAGTCGATACAAAGGATATCAATATTCTTTGGCCATCGACGAAAGCTTAAGAAAAATGGCTAACTTCCAACAAGATTTGAATTCGGTCACTGAGATCGCCTGGTTTAATCACTGGCCTTATTATTTAGTATATTATGCACACTTTTCAAACTTTACTTGGGTTCAGTCTTGGCAACGACAGCTAGCCCCAAAAGTGAAAAGGATGAAAATAGATATACGTATTAGCAATCAGAAGTAAGATGGTCTGGAGTGAATAAACTGGACACAGATGGCGGATATTTTATACAATCAAGCGGAGACACTGCTGAAAGAGGTTTGGGAACAATGCTAAAGAAAAGATCACGGAAAGTTTGATTGTTTTTTTGGGAACAATATCAAATCGTGTACTGTTGATGAAATTGAAGGGAAAACCAATTGATATAAATATTTTACAAGTATATGCACCCACCACCGAAAGCAATGATGAAAAAACAATCCAGTTCTATGTCAATCTAAACACGGCAAAACAACAATAGTATAAGAATCATTAAATGATAATGATGATAGGAGATTTGAATGCTAAGGTGGAGAGGAAGAGAGGACGATACAGTTGGTTCTTTGCACTTGGGGATAGAAGCGTAAAAGGTGTATAGAGTCTGTAGGCATACTTGAAGAGTGTATGGGAAGCGCTGTTCAACTTCCACCCATTAGTGACAATTTTATTTATAGTGGTACCCATATTAGGGCCTATCACCCCGAAGCTCATCCTGGGTGTAGCCACCTGGGTATCATGGTGACATGTAGGTAACTTTAAACCATTCTACAAATGGCAAAGTGTTTAAGGCTGTAGGTGGTGGAATTCGAACCTACGCTTGGCTCTGCTGTGATTCGAGGCAGATTCTCGAAGAGATGTTGCCGAGTGTTGGCTATTGAGGGGAGAGAAGTTTAGACTTATGCTGGGGCATCATTCGCATTTCTAAGCTGTGGTCCTGCGTCTCATTGATCTCTCGATTACGGAAGAATCTTCTTTTGTGGTACCAGACCCATACATGCTTGTATAGTCGCTCACAGGTCGGGTTGAGCACCCCGCCCTCTACGTCCTTGGGGTGGTTGGGGCCTGGAACAGTGATCCGGAGATAATGGTTTGCGTCAGTCATGGAAGCTGGACTGATAATTAGTGTAATATGTTTAATTAGATAACTTAGGTCACGGAGAAGCTCGATTTTTGTGTAACACTGCTCACCTATCAGCAAAGACACGATTCCCGCGCCCAGCATGGTGAAAGACACGCCAATGAGGCCGATGTAGCAATAGGACGTGTCGTAAATGCCTTTAGCGTTCGCTTCCCTGGAAGAAAAATAAAATTTGAATAACATAAATGCATAGTTGTTTGGTTCCCAGAGCATCAATATTATACATTAATACAAGATGTTTTTACACGCACTCACGAGATAGCATCTGCCAATTTCAATGGAAGTATACTTTCATGAAAAACTAACATGTAAAAAGTAATAAAAATAGAATTATCCTGAAATCTGCAAGTCATACATCTTAGATTTCCTTGAGATTCTTTTACCATTGGTTTCAGAGTGTGTGTTGCATATTTTTTTTTCTGTAATAACTAAGAAAATGGGGACTTGCTTCAACATAAGTGTGTTTCCAGCACTCGGCTTATTTTTGTCATTATAATAAATTAGCTAAAGTGGAGAATAAAGCCACTACTTACTCTTGTGAATAGATTCACAGTAATGTTACATTGGTCTTATTTCTGGCAAGTTTACTAAGGAGGCTTTATTTTTCACTCTCTTCACTTGACCATACCGAAGAAAATTACCGAAATGTCTGAAACATACTTTGTGCAAGTATGATCCCAGTTCCTCAGTTTGTTTGTGACTTTTTCCTGAAAATCGATATAATGCACTCGCTGAAACCCAAAATAGATCTTACTCCGCCAAATTCCTTTGGTCTCGTGCGTGTGCTGGTTCATTTTAATCGTCTTAAAATTAGACAAAAATTATACTAATAAATGTGATGATGATGATGGTGATGATGATGACAATAATGATAAAGATAATAATGATAGTAATGATAGTAGAAGTAGAAAAATATTGGAGATGCTTTGGCATGTTATAGATAATTTTATGAGTCTTGGGAGGATTGGCTTCTCCATGTCGCTGCTTCTATTAATGGTACTGTGAGAATGTGTGTGGGAAAGACTCCTCACTTTATGAGAAACGTCTGGCATTCTTGTAACTTTTCGTGTGTCAATGTGTTTAGGCGATGACGATGTGCAGTCTCATATCAGCATGTTTCATTGTTCATGCATATGTGCAAGAAAATCTACAGACTTCAGCCGCAATGATTAGTCTTTGTCTTTTCCCGTGCCCTATGAGGCCAGGAATGATTGTTGATTGGTCTTCTTTGTGCTGTACTGTACTAAAGTTTTATTATTATTACCATCTTTTTGTCGTACAATCAATCAATCAATGGAGGCATACACCTGGGGGCGCGTCACCTCGCCTACCCTATGGCACCACTTCAGGCCGTCATGCCTCGTGAGTCTCCATGCAGGCTCCCTTCCTGTGCTAAGTAACTCCCAGCAAGAGACATCAACTTGCCGTAGCTATGAGTTCTGAGGGCGTCCCTTTGGCCTCCTCCATGCTGGGTTATCCCTTTCAGAGGCAACCAATATGCAGGATCGGCTTCCGGGTAGCGTGCCACATGCCCATATCGTTGCAGTTGGCGTTGACAGACTATGCTGGTAATCGGCCTCGAATCAGTCTCACAAAGAAATCGCTGATTTCACACAAAATCATACCAACGGTACCCCATGATCGTGCAAAGGTATCTAGTACCAAAGACATCAATTTGGCTCTTTAGATCGGTGTTCAGCGTCCATGTCTCACAAACGTAGAGTAAGGCAGGGATCACCAGTGACTTGAAGATCTGAATCTTTGTCCGTCTGCACAGGTACCGAGAACGTCAAATACTCGTGTTGAGTGAATCCATAACGTCGTGGGCCAGGCCAATCCGCCATACAACTTTCTGGCTCGATCTACCGTCGTTATGCACTACAACACCAAGGTATGTGAAGTTTTCTGAGATCTAAATGTGCCACACATGGACAGACTGTACTCTTTCATCCAGTAGGCCTCCAAACACCTGACTGAACCTTGGTCTTGGGTCAGGAATCTTGCCATCCCAAGGGCTTCGCCTTCTCGTGCAGTGCCTCTAGAGCCATTATCAGAACCTCTAGTGACTCAGCAAAAATTACTGCATCATCAGCAAAAAAAGAGATCTGTAATCTCAGTATTACCAACAGATGTACCACATTGACTTTGGTCTACAGCTGTGCCTAGTACCCAGTACATGCAATAATTGAAAAGTGATAGAGTAAGAATGCATCCTTGCCTCACTCCCGTATCCACAGGAAAGAAGCTGGACGCTTCCCCTCCATACTTCACAGCACTCACAGTCCCAGAGTAGAGGCCAGTTGATAGACAAATAATCCATGCAGGAATCCCACGGAGCCACAGAAGATCTCAATACACTGAGTCAGACACATTCTTGAAATCGACATAGACTGCAAGCATCCCTTGTTGAAACTCACGTCGGCGCTCCACTAGTACACGAAGCGCTAGATCCAATCAGTTGTTGATTTACTGAGGGTGAACCCAGACTGTTCAGGTCTGGTGTTTCAGCAGGTGACTATGGATATGCATCAACAGCAAATGTGCAAGCACGTTGCCTGGTACGCTGAGCAGTGTTATATCTCTTTATCTAGGCAGAGGGAATGGTACGTGAATCCCATACAACGGTCAAGACAGCATGCAACCCACGGATCATGGTCTCACCCCCGCTTTGAGCAGTTCCGCTTTGATTTTACAGGTGCTAACTGCCTTTCCACCCCTCAGCTTTGTCACAGCCTCTTTGACGTCATCAATGGAGGGTGCAGTTTTGTCAATAGGTGGATCAGCATCTAGCTTCTGTAACCCTGCAGTTTGTAGCTGTCCACTTGGAGAATCCACCATGAACGAGCCACGTGCCCATCTGCGTCCAATGCGAGGCGACCATCTGCTGTTCGGATAGCGCTCGCCTGAGATGTAGACCTGGAACGGAGTTTCTTTAGGGCTCGATAGGCAGGTCTAAGGTCATTAGCATTTAAATGACACTCTACATCCTCAGCGAGACACCTGACATACCTCTCCTTGTCTTTCCTCAGGAGAGCTTTAGTCCTATGTGACAGAGCTCTGGTTGCAGCTACTGCTTGCAGTTCCCAGCAAGTCTAGCAGCGCGACTCTCCTTAATACTGTCCAGCGTCTCTACAGAGGTGAAGCCACTCCATGACCTTGGGTACTCCCCAACGCATTCCTTGGCAGCCTCAAGAGTCTGACGTTTGAATGTATCCCATATCTCTCCGGGTTCTCTTGAGTGTCGAGCAATCCAAACCGATTGGAGACTCACTGCATACTCCTGGTTACATGTCCTTCAGTTCCTCAAGATGAAACACAGTGTGGTCACATCTTGAGGCTTTTTGGACTTGACATGAAGCGTGAGTGTAGCAACAATAAGCCTGTAATCAATCGCAAAGAACTTAGCACTCCGAAAAACGAGTACTAACAAGGATATGGTCGATCTCCTTCTTTACCCCTCTGGCATTGCTATACCAAGTCCAGCGGTGCAGCGCTGGTCTCTGATACCAAGAACCTGCAATTCTCAACTTTCTGGATCTTGCAAGATTCAGAAGGAAAGAACTGTTGTCATTCCTGGTACCAGAGCCATGGGGACCAAGACATAGTTCGTAGCCGGCTCTCTCAGTGCCAGTGACAGTATTAAAGTCGCCCAAGACAATAAGTGCATCACGACAGGGACACTGGTCCAGTACAGAGTCGAGTTTGGCGTAGAACATCTCTCTCAGTTTCATACATCTTGGTAGGAGCGTATACTTGCAACAACAGACGTGAAGCCTAGACTATGCTTCAGCATTAGTCACATTATACGCTCATCAACCAGAGTAACCTCTACAACGGACGGCTGCAGTTTGCTGGAGACGCCTATAGCTACCCCTTTCACATGGTGACCATTACTTGTGTCGGACAAATAGTTAGTAAAACCCCCTGCTAATGGTCTCGCCACTGCCAGGCGTCCTTGTCTCAGAGAGTCCCACCATATCCATCCTCAGCTTACTGAGCTTATCCGATAGATGAGGCAATCGTTGATCTTCTGAAAGGCTCAGGACGTTCCATGAGCCCACACATAGAACCCTCCGAAGGTTTACCCCAGGAATGGTCTGATAGGCAGGCGCCACGTCTGCAACCCCACCGGCACCCCAAAGTTAGAAATAGGACGAGAGGATCCTCCCACCCCTCTCAGGACACAGAGATCTCGTAGGCTTTCCCCTGCATCCATCATATGGGTAGGCATGCCCCTCTGGTGCCTTGGCACCCGAGGGGTCTGCATGGTCAGACACCCCAGGAAAACCAGAGTGGAGTCGTGGCTAGAGGCTTGCCCGCACCTAGAACCTCGACCACAACCTCTATCTCCAACTTTGGTGGCGGCTGTGGAGTTTTTTTTTACAGGGAGGGGTTGCAAGCCCCACCCCAACCAGCTAGGTCAGCCATGGGCAGGGACACTGGTATCCCTGAAGGCAAAAAAGTCCTGGCTGCCCAAAAACACAGAATGAGAGGCAAAGACAGCATAAACAGAGGGGACTGAGCTATGGAAGGTAGAAAGCACTCACTCCTCACTTGGATAGAATCCACCTACCACCATGTCGTACTAGAAGGATGTTTTCTATGAATTTTTTATATGTTTATTTCTTTACTGAGATGTCACTACTGTTATTAATTGTATTACTGTTGCACGTGACTTAGATGGACAAACACTTTTTTACATTTTTTACATGATGTACATACATACATGCATATATATATATATATATATATATATATATATATATATATATATATATATATATATATATATATATTTATTTTGTTTTGCAGTTCACCCAAACCACTGCAGCCGCCCTCTTTCCCTCTTCCTTCACAACATTACACATTCAAAGCGATATTTTATATTTCGACATTTAATTTCAATTTTTTTCTTATCGATGTATCTACACGGTATTAGGTTTCATGTCGCAAAATCGTTCACCGAAGTTCTTTCAACTGCTGTTATTGTCGGTCTTCAAACCTTCCTCTTGAAACAGTTCATATCAAAGGAAGGTGAAAATACAGAAGCAGACATTGAGTTCCAGAGTTTAGCAGAGAAAGGGATGAGTGATTGAGAATACTGGTTAAATCTTGCATTAAAAAGGTAGACAGAAAAGCGTTGAAAGGATGAAGAATGTGTCGTGCAGTGAGACATTGGGATGAAGGGAGGCAAACAGTTAGCAAGGTCAGAAGAGCAGTTGGCATGGAAATATTGATAGAGGATGGCAAGATATGTAACATTACAGCGATTAGAAAGAGACTGAAGACAGTCAGTTACAGGAGAGGAGTTGATGAGACAGTGAACTTTTGATTCCACCCTGTCTAAAAGAGTTATATATAAGTGGGGACCATGCATATACGTGAAACATACTACGACGGATAAAGCCCCTATACAGAGTTAGCAGTTGTGGGGTGAGAAAAACTAGCGAAGATGACTCAGAATGCCTAAATTTCATAGATTATAACTAAAGAACAGACCGGGGGTGTTCGTTGAAGAAGAGGGAGACAGTTGAGTGTCAGTGAAGAAGAAGGGATAGTTATTTGGTAATTTGTGCAATATTTCTAAGTTTACTTTATGGTAAGAAGTTATTCGATCTTCCCAAAAACAGTCACCATAATCTCACTCAGCAGATATCATAAGCACTGTGAATGATACCACTCATTACATACTCTTCCATGCCGAGCGTGGTAGGGACTGTGGTGGAGTATAGAGAAGAGGAGGCCGTGGTGGTGTGGACGAGATCCTCCAGGGTGGTGTTGAAGAAACCCCACAAGTGGCCATGGAAAGCGGCAACTTTTCTGGGTGTCCACTGCCTCTTATGAACTTGCCGATCACCATCCACATATTGTAGGAGAGGGATACCAGAAAGCCAAAAGCGCACCCTGTATTGTAAAGAGGAGTTATTCGTGGCTTGTATATGTGTGTATGGATTGATCTTATAATTCTTTGTACAGTGATAGATCTTATTCAGGTAACAAATAATAATAATGTGTTTTAAAGTGAACTTTATCGTGTGATGTTATAATACTTGGATATGTTACACAAAAATCTCGTTGTGTTTAGAGAGTATGAGGCACATTGTGATGAGTCGTACACCTTTTTTTTTTTCGTTTCTTTACGGCATGATTCAATATGATATGTGACACGAGGCACATGATGTTTTCTGGTGTAACTCGTGTGGTATGGTGCAAGGTTGGTTACCTTGCTGTATCAAGTTGACAGTTACTGTGGAATATGTGATTGATATACTAAACGATGTTGATATGACTGAGATTACAGTAAATGAACCATTATACACTCTACACAATGAAGTCAATTTAGCAGTGAGAAATGTCTTTCAGGTTCCAAACATAAGATGTTATTAATTTTTTTGGAAACAACCTGCAGTCAGAATTAGACTAATGTGGAGAGACAAGGAGGCGTACCATCCTCCAAAAGTCATACGGACTGTTGTGCCAGTATATGTTGCGGTCAATTTTGGAACTTACGCTAAAGATATTTTGAATTTTATGAAGGACTAAGTTAATATATTGTTTTCTAATACTATAGCACATTTATGCTGAAATTTTGGGAAACCTACCTTTTTATCAACCCAAGGAAGCAGGATACCAGCCAGAAACACGCCGGAGAGGGGCCCGGTGATGGCACTGGTTATGCTCACCACAACGTGAAATAGGTTTCCCAGCTTGCCCATAACCATCCCCAGACTGACTGCCATTACGCCGGTGAAAGAGGCTGCGGAACAAGTAACAATAAGTTCATGCTACACAGTATATATTTGATTGAAATTTGTATATTTGATTGAAATTTGTCTCATATCATCAAGCCATCTCCGTGCCCTGAAAATTCTACTTTTCATTTTTATATCAGTAACTAAGTAAAGTATACAGATTGGATTTTATTTTCTTCAAGAAATATCACATTTAAAGAATATACCTAGGATAATATTACGTATAGCGAGTATTAACAAATCAAAGCTCACTCATAGATAGATAGATTGATAGATAATTTATTAGCCAAAGGGAATCATACATATATGGAAATAAAATATAATGGAAATTTACAATTACAAATCGATTAAAAAATTACAACAATAGTGAAGTTGCTATGAGTTCAAAATAAAACTGTGTTGTGTGAAAAATCAATAAAAACACTAACTGTTAAACAGATAAAACAGAACATATGAAAGGCAAAAACACATGTAAAAAAAAAAAACGCGAATTCTTCAAAACTATACATTGTGTTTGGTGTTACTGCGTCGCACTCACAGCGGTGTCGGCACATGACATTCCAGGCACCTTAAACAGTCGAATATTGTGATTCAGTTTATTTGAAAAAAAAAAAAGACGAGTTATAGATACTCACATAAGATCTTGATCACGCAGGTGGCTGAGGACTCACTGAGGCTCGAAAAGTAGGGAAAAGGTTTGAGAAAGTCCTCCCATATGAGGCAGGCCGCAGAGTTTCCCGTGGAGGAAAGTGTGCTGAGGGAGAGAGGAGAGGAATCACCACCGCAGAAGGAGAAGGCAAGGATACTTCGAAGATTACAAAGGTTGAGATAAAAAGGAAATTGCCAATACAGATGTAAGAGGTAACTAAAAAAGTAGAATATAGTCAAATTAGTACATGGGATATCTTGATACAAATATGAGTGATGCTTCTACTGATAGTGTGAAGTGTAGCATATATAATTTATTCTATGCAGGATACATATTCTCGTAATCGAATGTAGAAAAAAAATATTTTGTATGTGTTTTGGAGAAGTTTTTATTTTAATTCATCTTGATAGCACCACTGCTGTCTCTTTTGTCTCTAAAGCTGAACTCTTCTCTCAAACCTTTGCTAACAACTCCACCTTGGATGATTCTGAGTTTAATCCTCATGCCTAAAATTAAAGTTCTTCGTAATGATGTTTTCCATGCCCTTGCTGGCCTAAACCCTCGGAAGGCTTATGGACCTGATGGGGTCCCTCCTATTGTTCTCAAAAACTGTGCTTCAGTGCTTGCACCTTGCCTGGCCAAACTCTTTCAACTATGTCTATCGACTTCTACCTTTCCTTCTTGCTGGAAGTTCGCCTACATTCAGCCTGTTCCAAAAAAATGGTGACCGTTCTATTTCCTCAAACTACCGTCCTATAGCCTTAATTCTATGCTTGTCTAAAGTTTTTGAATCTATCCTCAATAGGAAGATTCTAAAACATCTGTCACTTCATAGTCTTCTGTCTGCTCTTCAGTATGGTTTCCGTCAAGGTTGCTGGTGATCTTCTGGCTTTTCTTGGTCATCCTCTTTAAGAGATTTCGGTGAAACTTTTGCTGTCGCGTTAGACATATCAAAAGCTTTTGATAGAGTCTGGCACAAAGCTTTGATTTCAAGACTGCACTCCTACGGTTTCTATCCTTCCCATTGCAACTTTATTTCAAGTTTCCTTTCTGACCGTTCTATTGCAGCCGTGGTAGACGAAAACTGTTTTTCTTCTAAATCTATTAGATAGGGTGGAATCAAAAGCTTTTCGTCTCATGAACTTCCATCCTCTGACTGACTGTCTTCAGCCTCTTTCTCACCGCCGAAATGTTGCATCTCTTTCTATCTTTTATCGCTATTTTCATACTAACTGCTCAACTGATCTTGCTAACTGCATGCCTCCCATCCTCCTGCGGCCTCCCTGCACAAGGCTTTTTCTTCCTCTCATCCTTTTTCTTTCCAACTCTCTAATGCAAGAGTTAATTAACCAGTATTCTCAATCATTCGTATCTTTCTCTGGTAAACTCTGGAACTCCCTGTCTGCTTTTGTATTTCCATCTTCCTACGACTTAACTTCATTTAAGAGGGAGGTCTGAAGACATTTGTCCCTGAATTTTGGATAACACGTGAATCTTAAGGGAACTGGCGTAACAGTGGGCCTTTTTTCCATATTTTGTTGCCCTTGGCCAATTATCCCTCCTGCATAAAAGAAAAAGTATGCAAAGCGCATGGAGAAGGTCACGGTCCTCTGCAAAGACTTGCACCTCATGCCACGAGAAAGCACATTTTTCTCAGTGTCATGGCACACAGGACGTTCCTCGCAAATTTATGTAATGGAATAGAAAAGGGAAGAAATAAATTAGCATGCACTATAATTGTATTGCCATTTGATAAGTACAAGAATCCACATTGTTCTAATATTATTTCTTAGAGAAACTCCTCGAAAAAGTGTTGGACTTGTATTTGAAAGCTTCAGTGATTGATCCCCTAACGTGAGAGTTGCTATAACCTTATCAGAAGAATGGCTTTCTCTTTACCATGGTGTTATATGTGCTACGTACGTGCATTTAAGGAAAAGATCATCAGTTTTCATGTTGCATGTGTTTATAACAGTATTTCAATACAAACACAAAAAAGTATGTAGCTAAACATATAGTGAAACTCAAACAACTCTAGTGAATATATATTGTACTAATGGCAATAAGAAAAGGAAACTGTACCTGAATTTTCTTAGCTTAGTGAGTCACAGCAGACAGTAAGCCGGCTATCCGCGGGTTTGATTAAAAATACCACTTGAAAAGAGATACATAAGTGGAAAGGGCTTTACGTCGTTACTTCCCGTCACTATCTGTAGTAATCGTTTTTCCTCGTTAATTATTCAGCTGACACCCTACTCAGTAATGGCAACACTTCATGTTCAGACATCACTTGAGCATTCTAAATGAATCTGTGATTTGCATAATCCAATAAAGAATGATCATAACTATACTTCATAATGTTTAGCGGTAAAAGGGACTGGAAATTTACATAAGGACCATGTACAAAGTTACACCACGATCTCCCTGATGCCACTTTTATTTTGTTTAAATTTGTGTGACATTCAAAAGGTCTTAGTGAATATGTATCAAGGAAAATTAATATTTATTGTCCTATAGGTATAGGAAATATATAACAAAAAAATTGTCCTTTATATGGGCATTTAACTAATCCATTTGTGAATTTTCATGCCAGACACGGAAAAAAAATATGATCACAGGCATTTTCTCTTTGTATCCAGAATGGACGGACTATTTTGTTTCATGGAATCACAAAATATGAAGTTCTGGAGAAAAGTAGAAGACAATGGCAGGACTGAACTCATCCAGTCGGGAAAATTTCCACACTACAGTTTGAGGCGGACGAAACAGTATCCATGGAATATAATCTTGCGACTTTAACAAGTGATTTATTTAATGAACTCCAATCAGAAAAGCAGGCTGGTGTCTCCGTTACCTTATTCCAAAAAGGAACACTTGGTCTAGAAAAAAATATATATGAGAATTGTAACAAATATTAAACATTATTTATTTTTCATCTTGTAGCTGAAGCTCCTCATGTTTGTATGAAATGAAATCATGTGACTTATTCTGAGAGAGAGAGAGAGAGAGAGAGAGAGAGAGAGAGAGAGAGAGAGAGAGAGAGAGAGAGATTATAGGCAGATTTTTCTCTCAGTTTTCACTTCCTACCATTCTCTTTACAAAGACTAACATGAACTTCCTATGGGTACACTATCAACACACCTATGCATATGTTTACTACACTCTGGATTGGTACTGACGATTTGATTGCTTTACTATACAATATACGTTCATTTTTGGTGATTTTTCCATCATCTCTATATATGTATACTCAGAAATAATTGCGAGCCAATTAAAAGTGACACGCTGACAAATCTCAAACACTATAAGTACACACATGGGATGATGATGCACAGTCATATTTTATTTTGGCATGTGCTTTTGATACCTTGTCTCAGCCATTATCTGAACACCACACTGAACACAGCCTCTCTCCTTACCTAAGCACCCCGCCGTACACAGACGCCACGAAGAGACCTGCCATTCCGGGAATGTGTCCTAGTTTGTCGGTTACCAGGAAGGGAATGATCTGATCTGGTTTGCTGATCTTCTCTGAGGTGTAAGGGTCGCACGTATTGTAGACGGCGTAGGCGACCAGGCCGGAGAAGAAGAAGAGGCACCAGAGACACCACAGTCCAAACAGGAAGAACCAAGACAATCTGACCAAAGGGAGATGTTCATATAAATCTTTTCCTTTTCCTCCTCCTCCTCCTCCTCCTCCTCCTCCTCCTCCTCCTCCTCCTCCTCCTCCTCCTCCTCCTCCTCCTCCTCCTCCTCCTCCTTCTAGTTAGAGTAGAATAGTTACCCAAACAGTCTAGTAAGGACTTCAAGGTCTGTTGCTGTTTGGACTTCCTTTGTATTCCTCCTCCTCCTCCTCCTCCTCCTCCTCCTCCTCCTCCTCCTCCTCCTCCTCCTCCTCCTTTTTTTTTTTCTTCTTATATATATTCGCGTTACATCACAAAGATGAACATGTGCAGATTTTGTTATGAAACAGATTAATCTTGTTTTTTCTACCTAGAATTTCCCGCAATGTGAGGATAAAGAAAATTCACTGCATTTTTAGGAAAATATTTTGGAAAGGAAGTAAAAAAATTTCATTTAGTGTTCCTTTAATCATTTAATTATTTACTTTAGCTATATCTAATGTGAGCTTTTTTTTTCAGTACGTACATCAGATCGCATCACTGCATGCATCCTGTGGTGAGTAAAAACAGTCATATTTTTTTTCTCATTTCACAGTGAATTTTCATTTGCTATCACTCTCAAATGCTAATGATACACTTCTGACTGGCTAAACGGCAGTCAGCTGCGTCCCCTTCCTGGACAGTGGGACGGAACGGACTGAGGCTAACGGTCGCATGATCGTGAGCCACGAGCATCCTTGTGGTCTTTTGAAAATACACCTTAATGGTGATCCTGGTCCAAGGTGAAAAATGTTGGCTAAGAGAGAGCTTTTAAGATCTAGCAGCGGAAAGTTAAGATCCTTTGAACATCCTGCTCCAGTACTATATATATGTATTTATGCACATAAAGGTCGGAATCAGAATGTTAAACATGAGATCAAGAACTTACCCTTTTGAAATTTCCAATGTTCTCACGGAAGCAAAACGTTGGAAGGTTGTCTGATTCAGACCGATTACATTTATGATGAAGAAAAATCCCAAGGTGAAGGTGGACCAGAAGGTGTGGCGGACGTAAGGGCTGGGGTCCATGCTGAGGAGGAGAGGAGGTGGTGGGTAGGAGCATTGCTTACTCGTTACACGCACATCTTTTGTGCGTCTTGTCTTTCATTGCAATAAATTAATACTAAAACTAATAAATTAGAAAATCTAGTTAAAGAACAATATTGATATTCAAGGAGACAGTAGTGAATATGTGTTGATAGTGTTAGTACTGTTATTGATGTTGCTGCTGCTGCTGTCATTATTATTATTTTTTTATTATTATTATTATTATTATTAATTATTATTATTAGCATTATTATTGTTATTATTATTATTATTGTTTTTATTTTTATTAGTTGTTATAGATGTCATTTAATATTATTATTGTTATTGTTATAGATATAATTATTGTTATTATTACTATTTTATTATTAAAGTTATTATAATAATAATAATTATTATTATTATTGTTTTAATTATTATTATTATTATTATCAATATTATCGTCGTATTCATCATCATCATCATCATCATTATACAACCCTTTCTTCTTCTTCGTCTTCTTCTTCTTATTATTATTATTAATATTTTTTTTATTATTATTAATATTATTATTATTATTATTATTATTATTATTATTATCATTATTACTGTTATTATGATTATGATTATTATTATTATTATTGTTGTTGTTGTTGTTGTTGTTGTTGTTGTTGTTTCTCCCTAATGTAACAAGCAGAGCAGTATGGCGAAGCCAATGCAGTAGAGCATGGAGTAGAACATCCAAACGCTCAGGCGGCCAGTCGTGAACAATTTATTCATATAAGGCATCCCCTCACAAAACTTTCGGTGCCGACGTGTCAACGGATCTGACGTCAGGTGGTGTGTCAAAGTGATAAATGAATGCAATTTCACACATACCTTTTTGACATAAACCAAATTAACACAAATGCATTACAACCTATGTGTAGCAAACAATTAATATAACCTATACAATAGTAATATTGATCCCCTTTTTCCGTTTTCCTCACATCACCGGCAATCCCATTTTCTCATACAAAGTACATATACCTGGCGCCAACAGTTGTTGTTGATGTTACTGCTGCTGCTGCTGCTGCTACTGCTGCTCTCAGTATTTTCATTATTATAATTTTATTGTTGTTTTTGTTGTTTTATAATATTGTGTATGTTATGTTATGAGAAATTGTTCGCACGTTTCTTACGATCTCTTCCTACTTACTTTTTCAATAAATCACTGATAGAGATTGTCTTAAGATCATTACAACAGATCACCTTTATCTAGAAACGACCCATCGTTGCGGCTACAATCGCGGTAGGGCTGAGTTGACAGGATGTGTGTGTACATCAGCAGAATGTGACCTCGAGGAGTTTTACTGCTATTTATCATCTGTTCCGCTCAACTGATCAGATCAGATGCGGGGAAGATGATGGCTCTGTTATGGTACAACACTGGTAAATCAGCGCTGCTAGTGACCCTTGTTACGGAGAGATCAAGGATTGTATGACGAACCCTCGAGAGAGGATTTCTCTCTCCCCTTCTCGAGGCACAGGACCCAAGATGAATTTTTATTTAATCTTGGGAGAACTCTGTGTGTAGAAATAATTGCCAATACGTAATGTAAAAATTCTTACGTTATACCTCTGATATTCAGAGTTTGTTGTATGTTAACATTTTATTATTTCTTATTGAGTATTTTTTTCATGTCAGCTCTTTAAGGGATTATGTTTGGGATACAATCTCCAGTTCGATTTTTTTTTTTTTTTTTTTAGTGGGTACAATGATTTAATAGACATGGTTGTTGTAGCTGTCACTTAGATGTTCTTTAAAAAGCTATCTTGTCTTGTGGTAGTTAAAATGCGTGCTTTTATTTCGTAAACATTGCTCTCCAGTGTGTTTATTCATCAAACGTTTGGATTTATTTCGCCTGAGCTCTTTCTTTTAAATGTTATTAACAGAATTTAACTATTTTATCATTTTTAGGAGGATTGTTTTTATTTAATTAACTAATTTCTTGTATGTATCATATACTCACCATTGTCGTTATGGTCAATAATTAACTGTGTGTGTGTGTGTGTGTGTGTGTGTGTGTGTGTGTGTGTGTGTGTGTGTGTGTTATTGCAATGTTTATATAATCTTTGCATTCAGGAAATATTAATGAATGATGTAACACGGGTAGTGCCGCCTACCAAAGTCTCCAGTGCCTTGCCACTTACTTGAAAAACTCAAGTCTTCCGCCACGCTCCGCTATCGTCCACACCTCCCTGACGCCTCCTAAGTCAATGCAGCACATCACCACCACGGCGAACACGCCCCCGAACATGAGCAACGTCTGGAGCACGTCAGTGTACACCACCGCCTTGACTCCGCCCTGAAGAGTGGTAATATGTGTCAATTGGCAGCGATGAAATGATGAAGTGTAAGATAATTCAGAAGGAACAGACTCAAGCTTTGTGCAAGACGAAACACTGTGACACGAAGAACAAAGGCAAATTGAAACTGAATATCCGAAGGTGTAACTTATTGATATCTGTTACTGTCTCATGTATACAGAGAAAACTAACACACTGTCTAGTTGATTTCGATATTTCCTGCGCTTTATAAATAGTATTGTCAGATTAACTCAGGTGAAAAGCATTTTAGCTGAAATCTGAAATTGTCAATGTTATAATGGGGCACATCAGTGATCAGCGATCATTGATCATTTTTATGGCAACAAAATGATGTAGTCTATGGTTTAGTCAAGCATATGATCTTGATATATTATATGTACATCTTGATATCTTTCCGAATGACCTAGAATTTCTATCCAAAGAAGAGATGGAAGCAATTTCTAGTTTCCTGTCCCCAGCATGCTTGACACTCACGATGGTGATGTAGAAGGTGACGATGGCGCCCATGATAATCATGGAGTTCAAAGTGGAGAGGCTGGTGACAGTGGAGAGGGCCAGCGAGGGAGCGTACAGGCACAATCCCACGTATACAGAAAACGTCAGCAGAGTCACCAGGGTGGCCAACTTTCGTAAGACGACGCTCTTGTAACGCAGCTCAATGTACTGTGAAGTACAGAAAGTCAACACATACTGCTTTATTGATATAGCAGCAGCTTTTATAATTACTACGTGTTACGTGCATTGTAATGCAAGAGTTTGTAATATCATAAAATAGTTTTTGCATATAGTTTGTAATTTTAGGAATAAGAATAAACTTTAAGTATGTTGAATATAAACTGAAGTACATTATGATCGTTCTATGTTTTCAAACCTCCCTGATGTTCCCCAATTCCTTTAACACGTTTACAGTTACAGAAAGTATGAATAATTGCAATGGTGCGCTGATTTATATCAGTATTCTCACCTCATTAAGAGAAACCAGATTGAGGTTATAGAAAACTGGAATTAGGATCTTGTTAATGATGACTGTAGCCGGTATGGCGCCCAACAGGGAGATGGTGATCTGCGTGCCGTGCAAATAGATCTCGGTTGGGTTACCTGTGAACATAAAGTAAGAGTGAGTGGCTGCCACCCACACTCTTATGTGTGGAAGAAGATGAAACAACAACTGCAATACTGTGAACTATAAAAAGATTCATACACAGAATGAATAAATGTTATCATTGTCTTGACTTAGATCTGGCCTGTTTTTCTGTAAAATAATTTTGGAAGCTGTTCGGAAAAACTAACTTTTGTAGCGTTGCTATGTAAAGTGTACGGTATTGTACTAGAAGTTGTATCTTGTTACTGGATAGACGTGGCAGGGAAACACTGGGGTAACAATTGCTGTCGTATATTGATGTAATTAAGCAATACAAAGAATAAAGACAGGTGTCTGCAACACGTACGCCCACTAAACCAGGACGGATAGAGCTATGAGTGTTCATTCCCATGCGGGAGTGGAGGAAATAGGAGAAGTATTGAGTATTGAGTGTGTTGTGTGCCCTAAAGTCAATTTATTAAAGTGTGCCCTTGAATCCTTTTACCATAGTATGCCCTTAAACTCATACATTTTCTCCCATACACACCCAACGTACATGCTCAATTTTTCCTCTATTTTCAGCCACTACTAAAGTCATTTCACTTTTCACAAATCTACATCTATCTACTACCTTGCTTTACTTTCTTTCACTGAACTATCACACACATTCATTTCTCCTTTATTTTCTCTTACACCTACATATCATAGACAAACACATACACGCACACCAATACTATTTATCTCTGTTGCTTTTCCTTAAGTGAATCCGCAACGCTTAGTTAGCTGGATAGATTTGGGCTAGCAGGCAAAGTGAACATCACCGACGAAGCCCAGACACCGTGCTGATAACACATGTCCTGCGCTCTGTTCTTCTGCCACCTTTGTGTGGAATTTTTTGTACGCCCAACAGGCGTAGGTATTAGTCAAATAAAGTTAGGTTTCCCATTGTCCCGTGCTTTTAAAAGCTTTGCTTTTTCACTGTCCTCACCTTAGCGGCAACAGAAGGTGTCTGTTGCCAGATTGTCAGATTGTCTATCCTCTCACACCTACGAAGGATCTGCCTCAGTGAGCGTGCTTTTGGGGTGAATTAACACCGTCCGGCCCCCCTAGAGTGATTTGGCAGGACAATCTGACGCTAGGAAACTCCTCCCTGACTTCCTCCCACTAGTGTCCCGCTCCCTCCTGCAGGAGGGGAGCGGGAGCAGAGCCCACTGTCCCAAACTTTGCCACGGGAGGCGTAAACTCGGATTACAACACAGACTTTACGTTGGATGAACTCCTCTTTGCCCTGAAATCCAGTAAAGGCTCCAGTCCTGGTCCAGACAATATTTCATACGTTATGTTACAACATCTCGGCTACAATTCCCTTTCTAAATTATTAACACTACAATACTATCTGGACCTCCCACATTTTCCCTCAGTCCTGGCATTTCGCTCACACCATCCCAATTCCTAAAAAGACTGGACGCCTTACGGACCCCAGTGCGTTTCGTCCTATTGCGCTCACGAGCTGTCTATGTAAGGTCATGGAACGTATGGTAAAGCGAAGGCTACTTTTTGTTTTAGAAGCGAAGGGTCTGTTAGGTGATCAGCAGTCGGGTTTTCGGAAGTACCGAAGCACGATGGATCACCTAACACACCTGGAGCATTGCATTTCAGAGGCTTTTGCCAAAAAGAATTCATGATAGGGGTGTTTCTAGACATCCACAAAGCCTTCGACATGACATGGCGACACGGTATCCTCATGAAACTCTACGCTCATGGCTTCAGAGGTAACTTGCCCATTTTTGTTTATAATTTTCTTCAGGACAGAACATTCTCTGTCAAGCTTCCTGGTAACGTAATCTCGGACGTTTTCGTCCAGGAGAACGGGGTGCCGCAGGGTAGTGTTCTTAGTCCCATTTTATTTTGTATAATGATTAATGATATTCTGTAAACAACTCCCGTCCCCAGGAATCTTAAATAAGGCACTAGAGCAAGTTGAATCGTTGCGCACATAGATGCAACATCCAGCTTTGGAGCGCAAATAAGGATAAAGTAGAAGGGAATAGAAAAGGGGTAACTGTCATTTGCCTCAGACAGCTATGTTTCGGTGAGAAAAAGAAGATGGGGTTTAACAGAGGAGAGGTGGTGTTCTATATACTGAAAATTATATCTAAGACCGCAAATGTTGCAGAAGTTAATGAAGAAAAAATTGAGGGAGGTGTGTAGCCATTTTTGGTCGACACCAAAATAGAAGTCTGACTTGTGAAGCTGTGAACATTTATGGTTCCCTCCCTCGAAGGAGACTCCGAGACTGGATTTGGAGTCGCCCTTTTTTTTTTTTTTTTTTTTTTTTTTTTTACTTACTTAAAGGGTGTGTGTAGGATAAGCTCGTAGTTTCATGTGAAGGGGAGAGTTGTTTTTAGAGGGCAGGCTCTGACTGCCCCCTTGAGTTGTGAGACACAGAGGAAACGTTTAGCGATTTCACTGTTAGTTTTGATGGTGAGTTCACAGCATCTCGTGAACTGATGCAGACCAAAACTGGGCAGATCAGGACCGGTCCAGATCAGAACTGGCGCTATTCGATCTCACTGAAGTGTGAATTGCTCAAACACTTTGCTTTTATAAACATAAACCTAATCTTAGTAGTCAAGAAACATCCATCCAACTAACTGTAATTCCATACCTTCATGCCAACGTCATTTTTTTTTTTTTTTTTTTTTTTTTGGCTCTTTGGTTTTTATTTTCTCTTAACTAATGTTTATTTTTTTTTACAGTTTTTATTACTTTTTATAAAAAAAAACGTTTTTACAATGTTCAAATGACTAAGGAATAAAAATTTAGTTTTACTAGAATTGTGTGGATCAATCAGGTTTGATAGACCTGTGTCGATGCCAGGACTAGGGTACATAAGAGGCGTTTTTGTTGTCCAGAACTTCTTTGTCCCGGAAGATCTTTGGAGAGTAAATCCGTTTCCCTCACTTTCTGCACGTGTTTCAGTGGCTGAAGATGGGATCACATTTATCCCGAAACGTCACACGTGCTTCAATAGAAATGGTGATTTTATTGCGGCTTTTCTTCAACATCTACGTCTTACTGTTTGGCAGATCTACACTCAACCAAATATATATATATATATATATATATATATATATATATATATATATATATATATATATATATATATATATATATATATTCATTGGT
Source organism: Portunus trituberculatus (assembly GCF_017591435.1). Taxonomy (NCBI): domain Eukaryota; kingdom Metazoa; phylum Arthropoda; class Malacostraca; order Decapoda; family Portunidae; genus Portunus; species Portunus trituberculatus. Next base: position 25,058,590 of record NC_059297.1, read on the forward strand.
GTTAGTTTTATATCCATTAATTTAATTTTCTTCTCTCAATTAAAAAATGGAGTAATGATATAATGATATGATAATAATAATAATAATAATAATAATAATAATAATAATAATATGATAAATATATTTGAGGTAATCAGTGATCTACATCAAGTACTCTGTAATATTTTCTTTATATAATATGTATTATATTTATTCCTAAATTTGAAATATCGCTGAGTCTAGAGGCGAATTCCCTAATTAACTTGTTTTGGGTCATGCCACATGCTTTCAGGGTACGGTATGTGTAGGACAAGATATAGAGAGGAAAGTCGAAAAAAAAAAATTAAACGTAATTTTAGTTTCTTACACGACAAGACATACATGCAATATAGAATGATTATATCCAATGATAATAACAAATAATAATAATAATAATAATAATGTAATAATAATAATATTATTATTATTAATAATAATAATAATAATAATAATAATAATAATAATAATAATAATAATAAAAATAATAATAATAATAATAATAATAATAATAACATCGATGATGATAATGATAATAATTATAATAGTAGTAATAATAATCATGATGATGATGACAATAATAATAATAATAATAATAATAATTATAATAATAATAATGATAACAATGATAATGACGATAGAATAAAATAAATAAATATTTATTTCAAAAAGCTTCCTGAATGTTTGGCTGTCTACACATATGTCTGTATGGTTCTATCACTATTATCAGTGAACCGCTGTGTTCTGGTACTGTACAAGTGTTTGCGTCTCCCGGAATCAAACCGTGGTCCATGCCCCTTCTTCCTGTCCTTTTTGTTGTTAAACAAACTTTTGAGGGTTGTAGACCATGAGATCTTATGTCTTTAACTCAAACGCGTTTGTAATTAACAGTGTCGCCGTGCCTAACATCATGAAATGACAAGACACTAATTGTCATCGCCTTGCAAGTATGTCTTTCTCAGCCAACACACAACACCGTTCAAACACTCTACATGCACACAATTTATCTTGCACGTCTAGCACTTTTGTAGATATTAACTTATACAATGTCACTTCATAACCAAACCTAACTTCATGCAATGCTCAATATTAATCTGGAAATGCACGCTGACGATAAATTGTAATTCCTCACCCTGCTCATCTACATGTGTAGGTACTTGACCAAAGATAACAGGAAAAAAATATCTGACTCACAAAATAGATACTGAAAGATGATAATCATGCATTAAATACCAGACTTGACACATTTACATTGAAGCCAAACGAAAATAATAGTTGACATGGTTCTGACAATTGATAGTTTGAAGAAATGGAATGCTAACCTAGATGCAGTGTAATGAAGAAATTTTATTTATGTGGCCTGGAACACATGTAAAGGCAGACGACGGGAAGAAATGACCGAAATTGGGCATAGCCTTTTTCCTGCTGAAGCATCGTAGGTGGTGATGATAATCATTAAGTAATTCTTCTTAAATTGATATTAGTCCAAATTAACCTCTGTTTCCGCCTATCTTTGTCTGGTAATATATATATATATATATATATATATATATATATATATATATATATATATATATATATATATATATATTTAATTATTTGTTTATTTATCATTTATATATATATATATATATATATATATATATATATATATATATTTTTTTTTTTTTTTTTTTTTTAGGACAATAGGAAGGGTCCCATCAGGGTTTAGGCGAGCAATTGCATGGAGAACATCATTACGAAAAATCTTAATTGAAGGCATGAAATAGTCAGAGAGAGGAGGAGGGGGAGGGACAAGTTCAAAATTCAAGTTGGAATTATTAGCGAAGGTGAGGGAAGAGTTTAGCTTTAGAGACAGATGTGATCACAGTGATGCCATCAGGGTGAAATGTAGGAAGGAAAGAAAAAGAAGTAAAGTTATCGGAGATGTTTTTGGCCAGATGCCAGAAGTCTCGATGGAAGTTGGAGTTTGAAGGATTTTGACATCTTCTATCTATAAAAGAGTGTTTGGCAAGTTGGAGAAATGACTTGGCATGATTCTGAGCAGAAATATAAACTGCATGAGATTCAGGAGATGGAAGACTCAAGTATCTTTTGTGGGCACTCTCCCTATAGGCTGTGTTAAACCAAGATTTAGAAGGTTTAGGTTGAGAAAAAAGAAAAAGAAAAATGTACGCCTCCATGCCAGACACTATCATCTCCGTTATCGTTCAGCACACAGAAATGGGTCTTTTGACACGGAAACAGTAATCATTCCAGGGAAAATCAAAATTATACGTCCTCAGTTCTCTTCAACTGGTAGAAGCAAAAGGTCAGATGCACCTCCGCCTTGGTGGATCATGAAGAGGGATTGAAGAGATAGGACAAGATACATAAATGGGATTGTGATTGGAGGAGCCCAACGGAGAAGATCGAGTAACAGCATTAGAATTAGAGGTAAGAAAATGTCAAGAATGTTGGGCTTATCTCCAAGACTGTCAGGAATATAAGTAATATGTTGCATCAGTTGCTTTAGGACTCTAGGTCATGGAGGATAGCAAAGTTGAAGGCTAGTTCACCAGAATGGTCAGTGAAGGGAGAGAAAAGCCATAGTTGGTAGTGAACATTGAAATCTCCAATAATGGAGATCTCTGCGAAAGGATAGAGAGACAGAATGTGCTCCACTTTAGAAGTTAGATAGTCAAAAAATATACTATAGTAAAAAGAGTTAGACAGCACAAATGAATTTAGTTAGATATTGATTGTTGAGTCGAAGGCAGGTAGTGGAAAACTTGGGAGATTCAAGAGCGTGGGCACGAGAACAAATCAAGTCGTTGCGCACATAGACACAACTTCCAGCTTAGGAACGAAAATGAGGATAGAGAAAATATGAGGAAACAGCAAAGGGCTATTGTCAGTTACCTCAGACGCATGTGTTTCCGTGGAGAAAAGAAGATGGCGTTTATCAAAGGACAGGTGGTGTTCTGCTGATCAAAAATTATCATTATTATTATTATTTTATTATTATTATTATTTTATTATGTTATGACCTATAGCGCCTCTAGATTTACTTGAAGAGTATGTATGGGAAGCGCTGTTCATTTTCCACCCATTAGTGGCGTAAACAATTTTTTTTGTAGTGGTACCCATATTAAAGCCCGTGTTATCACCCAAACGCTTCTTTGGTGTAACCACCTAGAACCTGGGTATCATGGTGACATGTAGGTAACTTTAAACCACTCGACAAATGGCAAAGTTTCAAGGCGGTACATGGTGGGATTCGAAGCTATGCGTGGACGTCTGTCCGATCCCACGCTCACCACCTTATCCATTACGCCCTTAGATCTAAGACCGCGAATATTGCAACAGTTCATGATGAAAAAGTTTAGGGGATGTCAAGACATTTATGGTCGATACCGAGAGAGCGGTTCGACCTGGAGACATTTATGGTCCCCTCTCCAGAAGGGGATTTCGAGGCTACACACACACACACACACACACACACACACACACACACACACACACACACACACACACACACACACACACACACACACACACACACACACACACACACACACACACACACACACACACACACACGGTAGCTCAGTGGTTAGAGCGCTGGCTTCACAAGCCAGAGGACCGAGGTTCGATTCCCCAGCCGGGTGGATATATTTGGGTGTCTCCTTTGACGTGTAGCCCCTGTTCACCTAGCAGTGAGCAGGTACGGGACGTAAATCGAGGAGTTGTGACCTTGTTGTCCCGGTGTGTGGTGTGTGCCTGGTCTCAGACCTATCTGAAGATCGGAAATAATGAGCTCTGAGCTCGTTCCGTAGGGTAACGTCTGGCTGTCTCTTTAGAGACTGCAGCAGATCAAACAGTGAAACACACACAAACACACACACACACACACACACACACACACACACACACACACACACACACACACACACACACACACACACACATGGGTTTGACGAATGCCGTTACTATACAACATACCAAACCATCATCTTCCTTATTAATGGTAGGCAGTTTACGGGAACAGTAAATAAACGAACTGTTCCCAGACCCTTCGGTCCACATCTCTTGGTCTCCTATGAGGTGAAGGGAATACAGTGGAAGTTTTTTTTGAACTCCACGACAATAATATAAATAAAGACATGTTGCATATCACCCATACGAAGTGTCAAGGATAGGGCTGAAAAGTTTCCATCCAATTGGGATCTTGGTTAACAGAAGCGCTCCATGGGACATATTTCAGACAGTAATGGTATCAACTGATTCACACCATGTCTTCCATGTGGAGTATCTCAAATGCGGCGACATAATAATGATAATGACTCTCTCTCTCTCTCTCTCTCTCTCTCTCTCTCTCTCTCTCTCTCTCTCTCTCTCTCTCTCTCTCTCTCTCTCTCTCTCTCTCTCTCTCTCTCTCTCTCTCTCTCTCTCTCTCTCTTCTCCGTCTATACGTACCGGCCTTTGTGGTTATTCGTGTTGGTATTCTTGCTTACCTAGAATGGAGATGGCTGAAATTATACCGCCCAAAAGGGAGATGGCGACTGCTACTGGTGGCATATTCTTTCCTCCAAGGAGGAATTCTTGAGTGGTGGTTTTTCTCCTGCTCCTGACGGCGCTGACCACACCTATGCCCACTGACCCCACCAGCAACAGCGAGAACACTGCCCAGTCCGCGGGGTTGAACTTATGCTCCGAGGCATAACCCGTGGTGGAGGCTTCTGTGGCTCCGTAACTCTCCGAGGCATAACCCGTGGTGGAGGCTTCTGTGGCTCCGTAACTCTCCGTTGTCGCCTCCGTCTGGTGGCCTAAGCTGAAGGGTGTTCTTACCATTTTCAGTGATTTCCTTGCCTGCAGACACCGTCAAGTGACTACCAACGCACACTGGTTAGAATGTTAGTCTTTCTCTGGGGAGCGGGAGCAGTGAAGGTGGTAGTGTCCTTGCACCACTGGACGTCAAACTGAGGTATTCTTATTTATATACCACCGATTAATGATAATATGGATCCATCATTCTTACCGTTCTCTATTTTATATACTCCATTGCACGAATTGCAAAACCCCGCGCAAATCACCATGGTACCACCGTAATGTAGCACAACGCAATCTACATTCTAGTTGTTTCTCCGTCATTCTTGATATTTTCCATAGCAGGCAGACAGATTTATATGCTCAGGAATATGTGATGTTGCCATATGAAAGATGGATGCTTGCCTGTGTGTGTGTGTGTGTGTCCCCCTCTCTCTCGTATCAACCTTGCTCTCAAATGAATGATAACACGGTGCACACACACTCCAGATCGTGGCTCGAATGAACATGCATATGTTTTCTCTCTCCCAGACTTTCTTCCCTCCTATATTTATTGCTCCTCTCCTCTCCTTTTTCTTTTTTCCATCTTTCTTGTTCATTTGATTTTTTTACGTATATTTTTCTGCCTCGCAATTATTGTTATTTTCCCACATTCTCATCCTCCTTCCCCTCTCTTCCTCCTCCTGTGTCTCCATTCCTCACTCTCAGTCCAGTCACGCTTGGCCTCACTCCCACATGTAGTGAAGGGCAAATCTATTGGGTCTTTGGTTTTTATT
>NC_059297.1:25066689-25101689 GCF_017591435.1 Portunus trituberculatus
GAGGAGGAGGGGGAGGGACAAGTTCAAAATTCAAGTTGGAATTATTAGCGAAGGTGAGGGAAGAGTTTAGCTTTAGAGACAGATGTGATCACAGTGATGCCATCAGGGTGAAATGTAGGAAGGAAAGAAAAAGAAGTAAATTTATCGGAGATGTTTTTGGCCAGATGCCAGAAGTCTCGATGGAAGTTGGAGTTTGAAGGATTTTGACATCTTCTATCTATAAAAGAGTGTTTGGCAAGTTGGAGAAATGACTTGGCATGATTCTGAGCAGAAATATAAACTGCATGAGATTCAGGAGATGGAAGACTCAAGTATCTTTTGTGGGCACTCTCCCTATAGGCTGTGTTAAACCAAGATTTAGAAGGTTTAGGTTGAGAAAAAAAAAATGTACGCCTCCATGCCAGACACTATCATCTCAGTTATCGTTCAGCACACAGAAATGGGTCTTTTGACACGGAAACAGTAATCATTCCATGGAAAATCAAAATTATACGTCCTCAGTTCTCATCAACTGGTAGAAGCAAAAGGTCAGATGCACCTCCGCCTTGGTGGATCATGAAGAGGGATTGACGAGATAGGACAAGATACATAAATGGGATTGTGATTGGAGGAGCCCAACGGAGAAGATCGAGTAACAGCATTAGAATTAGAGGTAAGAAAATGTCAAGAATGTTGGGCTTATCTCCAAGACTGTCAGGAATATAAGTAATATGTTGCATCAGTTGCTTTAGGACTCTAGGTCATGGAGGATAGCAAAGTTGAAGGCTAGTTCACCAGAATGGTCAGTGAAGGAGAGAAAAGCCATAGTTGGTAGTGAACATTGAAATCTCCAATAATGGAGATCTCTGCGAAAGGATAGAGAGACAGAATGTGCTCCACTTTAGAAGTTAGATAGTCAAAAAATATACTATAGTAAAAAGAGTTAGACAGCACAAATGAATTTAGTTAGATATTGATTGTTGAGTCGAAGGCAGGTAGTGGAAAACTCGGGAGATTCAAGAGCGTGGGCACGAGAACAAATCAAGTCGTTGCGCACATAGACACAACTTCCAGCTTAGGAACGAAAATGAGGATAGAGAAAATATGAGGAAACAGCAAAGGGCTATTGTCAGTTACCTCAGACGCCTGTGTTTCCGTGGAGAAAAGAAGATGGCGTTTATCAGAGGACAGGTGGTGTTCTGCTGATCAAAAATTATTATTATTATTATTATTTTATTATTATTTTCTTATGTTATGACCTATAGCGCCTCTAGATTTACTTGAAGAGTATGTATGGGAAGCGTTGTTCATTTTCCACCCATTAGTGGCGTAAACAATTTTTTTTTGTAGTGGTACCCATATTAAAGCCCGTGTTATCACCCAAACGCTTCTTTGGTGTAACCACCTAGAACCTGGGTATCATGGTGACATGTAGGTAACTTTAAACCACTCGACAAATGGCAAAGTTTCAAGGCGGTACATGGTGGGATTCGAAGCTATGCGTGGACGTCTGTCCGATCCCACGCTCACCACCTTATCCATTACGCCCTTAGATCTAAGACCGCGAATATTGCAACAGTTCATGATGAAAAAGTTTAGGGGATGTCAAGACATTTATGGTCGATACCGAGAGAGCGGTTCGACCTGGAGACATTTATGGTCCCCTCTCCAGAAGGGGATTTCGAGGCTACACACACACACACACACACACACACCCGGTAGCTCACACACACACAGCGCTGGCTTCACAAGCCAGAGGACCGGGGTTCGATTCTCCAGCCGGGTGGAGATATTTGGGTGTCTCCTTTGACGTGTAGCCCCTGTTCACCTAGCAGTGAGTAGGTACGGGATGTAAATCTGGAGTTGTGACCTTGTTGTCCCGGTGTGTGGTGTGTGCCTGGTCTCAGGCCTATACGAAGATCGGAAATAATGAGCTCTGAGCTCGTTCCGTAGGGTAACGTCTGGCTGTCTCGTCAGAGACTGCAGCAGATCAAACACTGAAACACACACACACACACACACATGGGTTTGACGAATGCCGTTACTATACAACATACCAAACCATCATCTTCCTTATTAATGGTAGGCAGTTTACGGGAACAGTAAATAAACGAACTGTTCCCAGACCCTTCGGTCCACATCTCTTGGTCTCCTATGAGGTGAGGTGAAGGGAGTACAGTGGAAGTTTTCTTTGAACTCCACGACAGTGGTGCCTACCTACTTCGATGGAAATTAACTTCATAAAATGAATAAAGACATGATGCATATCACCCATACGAAGTGTCAAGGATAGGGCTGAAAAGTTTCCATCCAATTGGGATCTTGGTTAACAGAAGCGCTCCATGGGACATATTTCAGACAGTAATGGTATCAACTGATTCACACCATGTCTTCCATGTGGAGTATCTCAAATGCGGCGACATAATAATGATAATGACAATGACTCTCTCTCTCTCTCTCTCTCTCTCTCTCTCTCTCTCTCTCTCTCTCTCTCTCTCTCTCTCTCTCTCTCTCTCTCTCTCTCTCTCTCTCTCTCTCTCTCTCTCTCTCTCTCTCTCTCTCTCGTCTATACGTACCGGCCTTTGTAGTTATTCGTGTTGGTATTCTTGCTTACCTAGAATGGAGATGGCTGAAATTATACCACCCAAAAGGGAGATGGCGACTGCTACTGGTGGCATATTCTTTCCTCCAAGGAGGAATTCTTGAGTGGTGGTTTTTCTCCTGCTCCTGATGGCGCTGACCACACCTATGCCCACTGACCCCACCAGCAACAGCGAGAACACTGCCCAGTCCGCGGGGTTGAACTTATGCTCCGAGGCATAACCCGTGGTGGAGGCTTCTGTGGCTCCGTAACTCTCCGTTGTCGCCTCCGTCTGGTGGCCTAAGCTGAAGGGTGTTCTTACCATTTTCAGTGATTTCCTTGCCTGCAGACACCGTCAAGTGACTACCAACGCACACTGGTTAGGATGTGAGTCTTTCTCTGGGGAGCGGGAGTAGTGAAGGTGGTGTGTCTTTGCACCACTGGACGTCAAACTGAGGTATTCATATTTATATACCACCGATTAATGATAATATGGATCCATGATTCTTACCGTTCTCTATTTTATATACTCCCTTGCACGAATTGCCAAACCCCGCGCAAATCACCATGGTACTCGTACCACCGTAATGTAGCACAACGCAATCTACATACTAGTTGTTCTCCGTCATTCTTGATATTTTCCATAGCAGGCAGACAGATTTATATGCTCAGGAATATGTGATGTTGCCATATGAAAGACGGATGCTTGCCTGTGTGTGTGTGTGTGTGTGTGTGTGTGTGTGTGTGTCCCCCTCTCTCTCGTATCAACCTTGCTCTCAAATGAATGAAAACACGATGTACACACACTCCAGATCGTGGCTCGAATGAACATGCATATGTTTTCTCTCTCCCAGACTTTCTCCCTCCTATATGTATTGCTCCTCTCCTCTCCTTTTTCTTTTTTCCATCTTTCTTGTTCATTTGATTTTTTTACGTATATTTTTCTGCCTCGCAATTATTGTTATTTTCCCACATTCTCATCCTCCTTCCCCTCTCTTCCTCCTCCTGTGTCTCCAATCCTCACTCTCAGTCCAGTCACGCTTGGCCTCACTCCCACATGTAGTGAAGGGCAAATCTATTGGGTCCAAGCTGTCATATCCCCACTCTCAAATCGACACCAGTCATGAGCAGATAATCAACATCGCATCTTAAACCAAGCACCGCGTTCCTCCTGATCTGCCACACTCCTCCCACCCCTGATTATACACAGCTGTTGGTTCGTCTTTTTCTGATTCGTGCATCATTTCTTTCCTTTTAATATAAGTAAGCCGTGTGTTCTCTCTAATGACGTTTCACCTAAGCTTTAGGAAAATGAGGATAGTCTGTTTAAGCCTATTTTCTCGCAACCCCAGTTCATAACAGTTGTGCAGGCATTGTGGTATATTGAGGGATTCCTTGAGGCAAAGAATACAGATAAAGATCAGCTTCTTTTTGTCTTTTCTCGCTACCACATTGCGTGCACTTGTCTAGCCAGTACAGCAAATTGAGGGATTTTGCGAGACCAGTACATGCGTACAAGTGCAGTTCCTTAGCCAGAGGTGTGTAGTGTTTATCTTGTATTTTCTCGTCGTTTTAAAATATTTACGAACGATATTATAGATGTTGTGCCTTTTTTTGTTTTTTGGTTGATATATTTTCTGCATACATTTACTGGGAAGGTAAAAAGGAGAAATAAGAGTACGAAGAGACTGAAAATTTATTCCAACATTTATTGCGATTTAGGTCCTATAAAACACAAGTTAACGATACATACGAATATTTATCTTATCTGTGGAGAGGATGAGTCCATGTAGTATTCTTACCAAACCCACACACAAACAAAAGGACAGGCATACTCTGGGACTTGTAAAAAAAAATATAAATAAATAAAAGAATAAAAACTCTCTCTCTCTCTCTCTCTCTCTCTCTCTCTCTCTCTCTCTCTCTCTCTCTCTCTCTCTCTCTCTCTCTCTCTCTCTCTCTCTCTCTTTCCTTCCTCTCTTCTTCCATTCTCGTCACTCCTTCCGCGGGCAAAGGTCACCGGATATTCCTCTCTCCCCACTCTTTTGCCTTGCCCTACTTCCCTCCTCTCTCCCTCCTTTCTCCCCACTGTGCCTCCTTTGTCTCTGCCCCCTATCCTCTCTCGTCTCTCCCTTCCTCGTCTATCCCTCCCCTTGTGCTCCCTCCTGTTCCAGCTGCGAGATGACCCACGAGTAGCCACAAGTATGCTAAGTGTGGACGCCCTCCACCACAGGTATTCATCCCACAGGTAATTAAAACACTATTTTTTCCTTGTCTTTCCTCCCTCTGTGAATGATATTATCCGCCAAGTGAGAGCAATTTGTTAGGGTGAATGTATGATGAAGGCCATCATTTCCCAGTGAGCAAAAACATTATTATCTGCTTCATGTAACAACTACCAATACATCTTGTCATGAATACTTAAGGGAGTCACTTCTTTCTTACCAACATCAGCGGCTGCCACGAGGAAAACCGACTCATTACTCACTGCATGAAGAAGCAACACGAAAACAAAACAGCGAGAATTAGGAGCATATTATGAAAACCTCTGCGCCACCTATATTATATTTAAAGGCCTCTACTTGAAGTGACGCAGGCTTTTTAAGGGTAGTTTTATGGTTCTAGAGAAAGATTAACAAAATTCTGCATCATCAACAGGAAAAGTACTCTTGAAAATATGATTCTAATAATTTATGAGTTCTTTGAAAATGGTTGTGGTGGATGAAATAATTAACAACAGTTGTTGCTGTTGAGTGCAGTTGATGAAATAAACCATCGGATTCAGTGTGGATGGAATTTCTGGCGAAAAATGTCAGGGGTTCTATGTGACAGAAAATTAAGTGGATGACTGAAAGGTAAAGTTTACAAAGCAGCAGTAAGGCCTGCAATGATGTATGGAAGTGAAACTTGGGCTATGAAGAAGGTACATGAAAAGAAGGTTGATGTAGCAGAAATGAGAATGTTAAGATGGATGTGCGGTGTGACAAGAAAAGATAAGATCCAGAACGAGTTGATAAGAGGCACAGTGAAAGTTGCAGAGATAAGTTCAAAAATGCAAGAAAGAAGGTTAAATTGGTATGGGCATGTAATGAGAAGAGATGAAAACTATGTAGGAAGAAGAGCAATGACTATGGAGATGGAGGGAAGAAGAAGAGGTAGACCGAAGCTGAGATGGAAGGACAAGCTGAGAGAAGATATGAGTGAAAAAGGACTGCTAGAAAATCAGGTGGCTGAAAAGAATATCTGGAAGAGACTAGCGAGGAACAGCGACCCCATATGAAGATGGGATATAAGCTGAGGAAGAAGAAGAAGAAGAAGAAGAAGCTGTTGAGTGCAGGTGAGGGAGGAAGACCACACAGGTGAGGCATACATAAGTTTGGGCAGGATGAAGGTGATGTATATTCCCTTTAATTCATCAGCTGGCGTGCCTAGTAACGTAAGTCTGCGCAGCATGTAGAGTCTGTAGGCTGCCGGTCTCACTGTGGTGGTAATGTGTAACTTCCATCTCAGCTGATCGTCCACTGTGACTCCGAACAACTTGGCTGACCGAACTACTTTGAGGGGATGAGGCCCCAGGGAGTACAGAGTACAGAGAAGGCGAGAGTCAGGTAACACTGTTGGAACAGTGCCAGACCATGTGCCTGAAGGAATATTGGCTGGACCCTGATTCACGAGATTATCTCTGTGACTGATATGAGTTGATGGAAAGGTAGCTAAGTGACCACTACAGTCTCTATTGTGTTAATAAGTAATACAGAAAATTGCAGAGTGATTGAGTATGTAAATGAAGAACTTAACCATATGGAATAACAAAATTAGTATAGAAAGGTAGATAAATGTTAATGAAATTATTATTATATTTCACGAAAGATAATAAACATGTTGATTATATTGAAATGTTGATATTTTTTATTGTAAAGAACGTTTGTATGTGATAGAGAATGTTAAAGGGTAACGTAAGGAGAGGAATAGGTTTTAACAAGATGAGGTGAAACATGTCTTTAAAATCGCCGTAAGCACGGACATTTAACAGCGAGAAGTGCCTATATTTAAATTAGTTGAGAGCGAGGCTTATAGTGGTCACAGAGCTAAATCTAACATACCCGAAATGGATAAAATTTATATTAATGGCTGAAGCTGACATCGAAATCAAGTATATTCAAAGGCGAGAAATGTGTTATAATAAGGTCATCTTATGTAGATAAACATGAATAATGGAATATGATGTGTAAATTATTATTTGAAAATCAGAGAAAGATAGATTGGTGCATGAAAAGGGTAGTGAAAAAATAAATTGATGAATGCTGCATGAAAAGTGATTATTGAAAAATAGGGATGATGGAGAAAGAAACAGTGAGATGGCCATAGTGAAAATTGTGAGTATAGTGGGTATCAAGATAAATGCATGAAAAAATGGTGAAACAAGTAATTGAGAAGTCGGAAGCATGAAAATATGGTGATGTGAGAGTATATAGTGAGATGATTATCTTGAATATATATGGTGTAGCATGAATATATAGTGAGATGGAAATATTGAGGATATTTGTGGAAGTAAATGTGTTGAGTATATTGAAGCATGCATATATGATGTGGTGAAATTATTATGTTGAGAATGGTGTGGTGACATGACATTGAATATAGTGAGTATATATTGCAGCATGATATAGTGGAATATTGAGAGTATTTGAATATAGTGAGTATATTGAGACATGCATAATAGTGAGTATATCTGAGGGTAATGAGTACAGTGAGTATATATTGCAGCATGATATAGTGAAATATTGAGAGTGAAATATTGAGAATATTTGAATATATTGAAGCATGCATAATAGTGAGTATATATGAGGATAATGAGTACAGTGAGTATATATTGCAGCATGATATAGAGAAAGATTGAGAATAATTGGATCTATTGAGTATATTGCATGCATATATGGTGAAACTTTTGTATTGAGAATGATATGGTGACATGAACATAGTTGGTATATATTTGCAGCATGGTTATATATTGAAAAGGGAATATTGAGGATATTGGTGAAGTAAATATATTGAGTATATAAAATGAAGCATGCATATATGGTGAAATTAATATGTTGAGAGTAATATGGTAACATGAATATAGTGAGTGTATATTGAAGCATGAGGATGTAGTGAAGTGAATATATGCAGAAAATGTGGTAAGGTGAATATTTTGAGTAATTAGAGTGAAGCATGAAGATAATGAGTATAGTGAGGATATATTTGAAGCTGAGGATAATGAATATAGTGAATATATATTTGAAGCATGAGGAAAATGAGTATAGTGAATATATATTGGAGATATAGTGAGACATATATGTTGTGAATATAAAATGTTGAGAGTATAGACTGAGGCCTACAGTACTAGTGAGATGAGTATCTTGATAGCTGAGTGTATTTCATGCATGAAAAATGAGGATAAAGTGAAAATATTGGTAATTGTGAGGATATCATAGTTGAAGCATGACGGGAGATGAATCTTGAATATAGTAAATAATGATGTGAAATATAGATTGATGCATGCAGAAATGAAGGGAAATGAATCTTGAATATAGTGAAATATTGACGTGAAATATAGATTGATGGATGCAGAAATTAAGGGAGATGAATCTTGAATATTGTGAAATATTGATATGAAATATATATTTGGGCATGCTGCAATGGTGATGATTATGAGTATTGTATATTGAGATATTGAATACTGCATGAAGAGATATCGAGATGAGTGTCTTAATATTTATGAGTATAGTGAATGAATATATTGGTGCGGAAATGTTTGACAGATTGTGGCAAAGTGACTATTCATCTCTGCTGCTGTCTCAGCGGGGATGTGTGAGGTACAAAGAAAAAGGAGAGGACTGTTTTTGTAGACCACACAAAGCCTTAATCCTCTCATACCACTGTCTGTTGTTGGTGAGTTTGAATTGATGAATTTTGTTTGGGTGATGACTTGCTTTCACTATCTTTATATCCCGTATCACTTTGTTCCTTAGTTTCCTGTATTGTATAGCGCAAGTATGGAAGGCCCAGTTCCTCTGCTTGATGAGCCTTTTAATGTGGGGCATCATCCACGGAGCATCAGATGGGTGCATTGTGACGCTCTTTGCTGGGAAGTAGTGGTGGAAGGCTGCTGATGTGGTGGAGACAAAGTTGAGCCACCTAGTATGTACGTCTTCCACTTGTAACACCTCATTCCAAGGGTGTTGTGTTACCCACGCTCCAAACAACCTGAGGGCAGAGTCAGGCATAGGTCGGTAGGTCTTGATGATCTTGGAGTGCGGGGGTGAGGTGGTGAGTGCGGACGACCACAGGATTGAGAGGTGTGTGCTACGTCACACAGGGGTATGGGTTGGGGGGAGGAGTAGTGATGATGTAGGTCAGTCATGATAAGGTCGAGTTTGGCTTGTTGGAGGGTGGGGAAGTCAATGACTTGGGTTAGGTTTAGCTGGTGTAAAATTTCACTCACATCTAGTCTGTTAAAATCTCCGCAGATAACTAGCTTGGCAGCAGGATATTTCATTCTGAGAGTATCAGCTGTGTTTATTATGTGCTCAGTGAGTAGTTGTGCTGTGGGGGCACGGGGGGTGGGTGATATGCAACACAGAATATGATAGAGGCTGCATCTCAGGGGTGGGAGGATGGAGTCACTCGTACCCAGAGGGCCTCCACTCCAGGGGGAACAGCCACTGGGAGGTGAGAGGGGCTGAGGGTGGATCGGCAATAAACCGCCACGCCCCCACCTCTTCTCTCTGGTCTTAGATGGTGGAAGAGTTGAAAGTCTTTCATCATGCACACTTCCGATACCATTTGCCACGCCTCCGTGATCGCCACAATGTCCGCATGGGTTGATCTCACCGTTACAGTTAATTCGTCCATTTTGTTCGTTAGGGATGTCACGTTAGAGAGAAGGATGGGAGATTAAACCACTGGCGAGGTATTTCCACTCCCGTGTGTTTTCTTGCTTCTGCTTACCGGTTTGGTCTGTTTCTGTCTGTCTCTATAACCTTGATGCGACGAACCACCCTTCTGCCGCCTCGTGATCCCCGATTCCAAAACAGTTGAGTGTTTTTAGGCACTGGATGGCGTTAGGTGGTGGATACCCTGCTCCTCGTCTGTGTCGGAGGAGGTAGTCACGTTCGTAGCGGTAGGTTGGGGTACACATTGTCTAGATTGCACATATGCACAAATACTGTGACTGTTCACTAATGCCCAGAAAGTACACCATGGGGAGTCTGATGCTGCCGACACTAAGATTTAGCCTAGCGCTCCGGTGAGGGAGCAGGGAGGGGGTTGTGGGAAGAACGGCCACAAGTCTGGCCGCAGTCGCTGCTAGAGAGCGCCCGTGTCACAAGTCCTTCTCTCACGAGAGGTCAAGTGTGTAATTTTTTTTTTTTTTTTTTTTTTTTACCTCGGTCGCCTCTTGGTCTCCCAGCCAGTCTTCCCATTACGGAGCGAGCTCAGAGCTCATAAACCGATGTGTGTGGGTGTGTGTGTGTGTGTTTCACTGTTTGATCTGCTGCGGTCTCTGACGAGACAGCCAGACGTTATCCTACGGAGCGAGCTCAGAGCTCATTATTTCCGATCTTCGGATAGGCCTGAGACCAGGCACACACCACACACCGGGACAACAAGGTCACCATGAAATATATATTTGGGCATGCTGCAATGGTGATGATTATGAGTATTGTATATTGAGATATTGAATGCTGCATGAAGAGATATCGAGATGAGTGTCTTAATATTTATGAGTATAGTGAATGAATATATTGGTGTGTGTTTGTGTGTGTGTGTGTGTGTGTGTGTGTGTGTGTGTGTGTGTGTGTGTGTGTGTGTGTGTGTGTGTGTGTGTGTGTGTGTGTGTGTGTGTGTGTGTGTGTGATACGTCTTGAGAAGTTTTCAAGAGCGCAAAGAGAACTCACGTATTCAGAAATCAATCTAAAAATAAATTTTTGTTGCTTTTGTAATAGGACGCTGCTGGCTGCATTATGCCTTCAGTGGAATCATGCGCTTAAGGACGTCACTGGTAGTTTTCTCGGAAGAATAATAATAAGACAGTAAAACATCTGTTACTCTTACCTCTGCTTGGCCTATCCACTAATATGCTGATGACTACCTTTTCTCCAAAATTTAATCACTAAACATCCAGCCCAACGGGAATTAAACACTTCACACAACGAAGCCACTTTTTACCTTACAGTAATATGATAACTAGATTAGCCTCCATTTCGGAATACAAGAAATTAACGAATTTTTTTTTTCCACTTCTGCCTCTTTGGCATAGGAGAACCATTATTTGGAATTTTTCTTCGACAAAAAAACGGCGTGCTGGAACGAGGAAGTCGAATCTTCGGATGAAATCCGTGGTTAGGAAAATGATATTTCTGGACACATTTTATATGTTTTTTTTTTTTATGAAAGTAATATAGTAATTAAGAAAAAGTTTTTCTTGAGGTTGGAGCATGTAGTACCTACAGGCTTTAGACACATCCTCAGTTTGCATTCCTGGAAAGGGACAGATAAGTTATTGTAATTTACACAACCTGTACATACAAGAGAGAATCTGGACAGGAGCATGAACAGATAGGAAACAGGTACGTAAGAAAGTTTTACTGAAATTTTTTATAAAAATGTTGTTTACTTTTACAGTAAAGGAGCCAGAGTGAGTTGTGTTCTTCATGAAATATAAAATCAGACTTACATGAATTTCTCTATGATGACATTTAGGGATGAGCTGCGATATAGTAGTAAAGATAGATAATCTGAATGTGAACAATTATCACATTTAATAATATTTAAACATATTCCTTACAATCGATAATTCGTCAGCATACTATGTATACTCGAAATATGAAATGACCTACAATTAAAGACGTTGTTCAAATGTTCTTGGACTAAAGGCCCGTAAATAAAGTCTTTTGTGCTCAGTATTTAGATGGTCGCTCCATTCTTTTCATGAGTTGTCGGCCTCTGTTCGTGGTGATGTGGCATGATTTTCATGAGTGAAGACTTAAAGATGCTGTTGCCTGTTTCCAACAATTCTAATTCAATCACCGTTGAAGATTGAGTCGATGCAAAGGATATCAATATTCTTTGGCCATCAAGGTTAGCTTGAGAAAAATGGCTTTATTCTGACAAGATTTGAATTCGGTCACTGGCCTTATTATTTAGTATATTATGTACACTTTTCCAACTTTACTTGGGTTCAGTCTTGGCAACGACAGCTAGCCCAAAAAGTATTTGACTGCGGATATATGTAAACTCTTAACAGGCGCGTCTCTAGAGTGGGGGATCGGGGAGCCCAAGAAGAAATGCTTTCCTCTTGGAGTACTCTGAATAACTAATAAGGAGCCGTGAACCAAACCACGGAAAAGAAGTGAAGCCTTCACCGTGTATAATCCAAGAAAAGCCATGGAAAGTCACACAAGAAGAGATACAGAAAACGACATGAATGGGAGCTGTGGCCAAGAGGCAGCTGTCTCGTCCGGTATGGGTGGCCATGATGGACAGATGGCTCCAGACTGTTCGAAGAAACTAAGCATTCAAGTGTGCGACATGGAACGTAAAAATTCTTTATCAAGCGAAAAAAAATAGAAAATCTGAAAAGATAGATGAAAAGGATGAAAATAGATATACGTATTAGCAATCAGAAGTAAGATGGCCTGAAGTGAACAAATTGGACACAGATGCCGGACATTTTATACAATCAAGCGGACACACTGCTGAAAGAGGTTTGGGAACAGTGCTAGACAAAATGATCACGGGAAGTTTGATTGTTTTTTGGGGGGCAATATTAAATCGTGTTCTGTTGATAGAATTGAAGGGAAAACCAATTGATATAAATATTTTACAAGTATATGCACCCACCACCGAAAGCAATGATGAAAAAACAATCCAGTTCTATGTCAACCTAAACACGGCAAATCAACAAAATTGTATGAATCATTAAATGATAATGATGATAGGAGATTTAAATGCTAAGGTGGAGAGGAAGAGAGGACGATACAGTTGGTCCTTTGCACTTGGGGATAGAAGCGAAAGAGGCAATCTACGGATCAAATGGGGCTAAGAAACTGATCAGATGATTGCAAACACTTGGTTCTGGCAACATCCAAGAAGACTGTATAAGTGGAAGAACCATGAGGATAATTACAGAAGCCAAATAGATTACATATCTATAAATAAGAGATTCAGAAATGTGATTTTATATTCTAAAACATATCCCGGCGCTGACGGTGACAGTGAAAATAATCCAGTGATGGCAGTGGTCAGAATGAGATTCAAGAACATAAAGAAACGAAATAGAATACTGATAATGAATTAAAAAAAGAACTGAGGAAAGAATACACAAGAAGACATTATAGTGTAATAGTAAAGGATAGATACGAAAGACTTGTAGATGATGGCGACATGGATAGCTTGGAAAAGGAATGGCATTGTTAGAAAAAAGAAACATGTGGAAAAGAGCAAAAGAAATAATACCAAGGAAGGGAGCAAGGCAGAAATGTATAACGGATGATATTCTAGATTTAATGAAAGAGAGAAGGAAGTTCAAGCACAGGAATGCATTAAGATATAAGGAAATAGCTAGAAAAGAAAAGAGGAAATGTTCTGCGGCAAAGAAGCGATGGATATATTAAGAATGTGTTGAGATAGAAGATGATGCATGAAAGAGTGAAGGAACTTAATGGAAAAAGAAGGCTACGCACGGGGGAAGTAGTAATGAAGAAGAATGACGAGATGACAATGGAAAAGCAAGAAGTTTTCAACCGATGGAAAGATTATATTAAAAAATTGGTCTGGGATGAGAGACCAGAGCAGTTGGAGCTTGGAGTAGAAATGACTGGTCCTGGATAATACATATAAAGTGGAGAAGGTAATGAGAAGGATGAAAGCAGTGGGTGAAGATGGTGTGGCAATAGATTTAGTATTGAAAAGATATGTATTGTTAATGAAATATAAAAATGTGGGGAAGTTAATGGGAATATGTGGATATCTATTTTTCTAACTATACCAAAGAAACCTGCAACTTTTGAGTGCAATAAGCATAGAACTATAAGCATAATGAGTCAAGATTTAAAGGTAATCTTGAGGATGGTGCTAGAAAGAACAAGATGCAAGATAAAAAAGAGAGATAGCGGAAGAACAATATGGCTTATTGAAAGGAAGAAAGCAATGGGAAATGCAATGTTTATACTAAAGATGTTAAGTGAATGAGATGTTTTAATGTTTCATAGACTATAAGAAAACTTTTGATAGAGTAAAACAGGATGATTTAATCGACATATTAAAGGAAATATAAGTGGATGGAAAATATTTAAAAATGATGTGCAAACTTTACTGGAACCAGAAAGCGGCTGTAAGAGTAGAACAGAGTGGCAGGATGGTTATAAAAGAGAGGAGTACGACAGGGGTGTTTTATCTCCAGATCTGTTCTCTATATACAGTGAGATGATTGCAGATTCACAAGAGAAATTGTAGGATACTATAACAACAGTAAAGTTGGCGAGTAAAGCAAAAGGTTTAACAATCAACGTTGATAATACTGAAGTGATGATGATTAGTAAGAAGTTACGGGTTCCGAGGTGCAATGTAAGATTGAACAACAAAATTATAAAACAAGTGAGAAGATTTTACTACCTGGGAAGATACATAACAGAAGATAGAAGATGTCTAGAGGAAATCAAAAGAAGGATATGAGAAGCAGAAGACGCATTTCAGAAGACGAGAAACGTAATTACCAACAGTCATATCCATAAATACAAGACGAAGAGTAGGTCAGTGTTGTTATATGGATGAGAAGCGTGGGCTTTAAATAAACTTATGGAGCAGAGAATGGAGGCATTTTAAATGTGGTATTGGCAAAGCTCTTGAAAATATCTTGGACAGGAAGAATATCAAATTGCTCTCTAAATTTGACTAATGCTTTACTTATCTT
The DNA here is from genome assembly GCF_017591435.1 of Portunus trituberculatus. Taxonomy (NCBI): domain Eukaryota; kingdom Metazoa; phylum Arthropoda; class Malacostraca; order Decapoda; family Portunidae; genus Portunus; species Portunus trituberculatus. The sequence goes on from NC_059297.1 coordinate 25,081,203, forward strand.
CTTGAGAACCAGCATTCAAATGGGCCTTTTTTTTATATTCTGTTGTCCTTGGCTGGCCCTCTCTCCTACATAAAAAAAGGAAAGGAAATGAAGAAATGCTGAGAAGAATGGCTAGTGAAAAATAACTAATTGTAAAGATTTAAGTAAATCAGATTAGATTTAAGTAACATTTGATAAGATTAGGAAAGATAGAAGACTTAAGTTTAACGGAAAGAATCCTAGGTAGCAGAGCAGAAGGCAGACAAAGAGAGAATTACATTAATGGAATAGGAAATGGAAGAAGAACTGCATGCATATTACAAATGACAAGAGATAGACTGGTGTGGCTATGTATGGTCACCAACGTCTGCATTGGCATGGCACTTTCGGTAAGGTAAAGTCCTTTCTTTGTATATCGTTAACAAAAGAAGATGGCTTCTTGAATTATTAAGAAGGTGGAGAAACTTGCATCCTCCTATCAGGCTTAACGTAAGAGTACAAATCTTGTCGACTCGTATTCTTGTTTTTTTTACGTTAAGGCCTATAGCGCCTGTAGGCACACTTGAAGAGTGTATGAGAAGCGCTGTTCAAGCTTCCGCCCATTAGTGGCGCAGGCAATTTTATTTATAGTGGTACCCATATTAGGCCCATATCATCCAGAAGCTCATCTGGGTGTAGCCACCTAGAACCTGGGTATCATGGTGACATGTAGGTAACTTTAAACCACTCGACAAATGGCAAAGTGTTTAAGGTTGTAGGTGGTGGGATTCGAACCTACGCTTGGTTCTGCTGTGATTCGAGGCAGATTCTCGAAGAGATGTTGCTGAGTATTGGCTATTGAGGGGAGAGAAGTTTAGATTCATGCTGGGGCATCATTCGCATTTCTAAGCTGTGGTCCTGCGTCTCATTGATCTCTCGATTACGGAAGAATCTTCTTTTGTGGTACCAGAACCATATATTCTTGTATAGTCGCTCGCAAGTCGGGTTGAGCACCCCGCCCTCTACGTCCTTGGGGTGGTTGGGGCCTGGAACAGTGATGCGGAGATAATGGTTTGCGTCAGTCAAGGAAACACTCACGTTTGTGGTGTTATTTATGCTGGGCTGATAATTAGTGGAATATGTTTAATTAGATAACTTAGGTCACGGAGAAGCTCGATTTTTGTGTAACACTGCTCACCTATCAGCAGAGACACGATTCCCGCGCCCAGCATGGTGAAAGACACGCCAATGAGGCCGTTGTAGCAATAGGACGTGTCGTAAATGCCTTTAGCGTTCGCTTCCCTGGAAGAAAAAATAAAATTTGAATAACATAAATGCATAGTTGTTTGGTTCCCACAGCATTATTATTATACATTAATACAAGATGTTTTTACACGCACACACGAGATAGCATCTGCCAATTTCAATGGAAGTATACTTTCATGAAAAACTAATATATAAAAAAGTAATAAGAATAGAATTATGCTGAAATCTGCAAGTCACACATCTTAGATTTCGCTGAGACTTTTACAGCGATGGGAAAGAGGCTGAAGACAGTTAGTTACAGGAGAGGAGTTGGTAAGACAATGAACTTTTGATTCCACCTGTCGGATGCCCACATCATAATTTGAAATATGAAGAAACAAGAAATAAAGAAAATATGGATGTATGATAGTTTGCCAGTACGCAGTGTGTTGTCGTACCCAGCCACAAAAGACATTGGAAGGACAGGAGGGTCAAAAGGAAACAGTTAATGACCCAGGCCAGCCCAGGTCAGGTAAACATCCTGTGATGTTGTTCTCGTTCTTAGATGTTGTTGATACCACACAAATGGGGTTCAAGTGAGCTTGTACTTGATTGGTGAACGGTACATTTGAGGGCGTGTTGTGCAGGTCAAGACACGCCTCCATAAAATTCCTGAAGGAAAATTATAGAGGCATAGGGGCAGAGAGAGACGAGAGAGGAAGCAGAGAGGACAACCGCGGCTGCATAGCTGGGCGGCATGAACGTTTTGTACTTCATATAAACAGTAAGTGGAGCTATAAGTTGCAATGCAGTCTTTTAAAGGTAAAATTAGGATGGAGGAGGGAAGGAATCATGATAGGAGGTTTAGGTATTATCTTAGTAGTATGTGTTTTATGTGTATGTACTTGGTTCACAATGACGTCGTTATATACTTGCATTTTCATTTATGAGTAAAGGATCTTGTATACAGCTACGTACGTGTGTGCATGGGTGTTGCACTGACGAATATGTTACATAACATATTTACTTGTGTGTGTTTGTGTTCGAAGTTAACGTAGTTCTTATGTATGAATACCAATAGAAAGAGATTCGTTGAGTGAAGTTACTTGCTTGGAAATAACATGATTTGTCATTATATTCGGTGGTGTGTTATCCTGTCGTTTTCATGAACGGAGTAAGGTAATAATATATTTAGTGGTGTGTTACGTTGGTTGCTTGTATTCATGTATCAAGTAAAGGTAATTTTTATATATGGGTAACTGGTTGAAAGGGGGAATGTTGTAATTACTGCATATGAGATTTACTGATAAATAAAGCATAGTGTTCAGGTATTGATAGATGAAGAGAGAAAGTTTGAATTATTGCACATGAGACAATTATGTATGTTCTGTGACGAGTTACGTTATTGCAATCATATATGAGATTATAGTAATTCTTTTATGGTTGTAAGAGAAATTGTAATGAATTGCATTAGAGAAGGCGACAGAAGGAGAAGGCGCCGTATCGAACATCTTATGTATAGATTTTTTTTTTCTTAATTAAAGGCAGAAAACCCTTTGACTGTTTGTAACCAGTAGCTAGATAATTCGTGCAACGTCCTGTAACAGCTCGGATCATAACACACCCTGTCTACGTAAAAGAGCTATATGTAAGTGGAGGCCATGCATACGTGTGAAAAACATACTTCATACATCGACAGATAAGGCTCCTATACAGAGTGGGATGAGAAAAACTAGCGAAGATGACTCAGAACGCCTAAATTTCATAGAAACTGTTTTAGGTAGATATATGATATGAAGTTTCCAGTGTAGATTATAACTAAAGAATAGACCGGGGGGTGTTCGTTGAAGAAGAGGAAGACAGTTGAGTGTCAGTGAAGAAGAGGGGATAGTTGTTTGGTAAGTTGTGCAATTTTGGTAAGTTTACTTCCTGGTAAGAACTTATTTAATCTTTCCGAAAACAGCCACCATAATCTCACTCAGCAGATATCATAAACATAGTGAATGTAACCAGTCATTACATACTCTTCCATGCCGAGCGTGGTAGGGACTGTGGTGGAGTATAGAGAAGAGGAGCCCATGGTGGTGTGGACGAGATCCTCCAGGGTGGTGTTGAAGGAACCCTCACAAGTGGCCATGGAAAGCGGCAACTTTTCTAGGTGTCCACTGCCTCTTATAAACTTCCCAATCACCATCCACATATTGTAGAAGAAGGACACCAGAAAGCCAATAAGCGCACCCTGTATTGTAAAGAAGAGTTATTCATGGCTTGTATCTTAACATGTGTGTATGGATTGAGCTTATAATACTTTGTACAGTGATAGATCTTATTTAGGTAACAAATTGCAGCCGCCGTGGTACAGTGGAACCATGTAGTTCTTAGGATCAGTAGCGTGGACAGAACCAGAAATAATGGGTTTAAACTTGAAAAATTTAGTTTTAGGAAAGAAATGGGAAGAAATTGGTTTTCAAACAGAGTGGTTGATGAGTGGAACGGTCTCAGCGGTCATGTAGTCAGGGCTGAGTCAATAGAGAGCTTTAAAAGATAAGTTCATGGATGGGGAAGATAGCTTAAGCACACTAGGACTGCCTAGTATAGGCCTGGCGGCCTCTTGTAGCTTCCCTCTTTTCTTATGTTCTTATGTTCTTATGAGTGCTTTGGGGTCCGAACTGTATCCAAGCGCTCTTATTCGAATCCTGTCTACGGTCCGAGTGTAGGTTGGGCTTCCTCACTAGGGGCAATGTTTTCCTAGTGGTTGGGCGTTTAGATAGGAGGTACTTGAAAAAATATCCCCTTTAGCCCATAAATTCCCTTGAAAAGCCCACATGGTATAAATAAATAAGAAAATAATAATAATGTGTTTCAAAGTGAACTTTATTTAGTGACATTGTAATACTTGGATATGTTACACAAAAAGGATATAATGTGTTATGGGACACGTTATGATTAAGCAGTATAGTGTGTTGATTAAGTATGAAAATCATACAATATGTTAGAATCTCGTTGTGTTTAGAGAGTATGAGGCACATTGCGGTGAGTCGTACACCCTTTTTTTCGCTCCTTTACGGCACGATGCAATATGACATGTCGCATGAGGCACACGATGTTTTCTGGTATAACTCGTGTGGTGTGGTGCAAGGTTGGTTACCTTGCTGTGTCAAGTTGCCAGTTGCTGTGGAATTTGTGATTGATATACTAAACGATGCTGATGTGACGAAGATTGCAGTCCATCAACCATTATACACTCTACACAATGAAGTCAATAAGGCGGTTTTCATAATAATGGGATAGCAGTGCGAAATGTTTTTCATGTTCCCAACATAAGATATTATTATTTTTTTGGAAACAACTTGCAGTCAGAATTAAAATAGTGTGAGGAGACAGGAAGGCGTACCATCCTCCAAAAGTCATCTGGACTATTGTGTCAGTATTCGTTGCGGTCAATTTGGAACTTACGCTAAAGAAAATTATTTGAATATTATGAAGGACTACCCTGTTGTCTTTCACAAGTAACGTTAATATATAGTTTTAGAATTCTAATACATGAAGTATGACTTAGAAATTATTTGAACAAAATCAGAGGAAACATTATTTGAACGTATGACTAAAAAGGATTCTTTAAATTCAATGAATAATCATGTGCTTTCTTTTGGTAATTAATCTATTGGATAGCACATTTATGATGAAATTCCGGGAAACCCACCTTTTTTTCAACCCAAGGAAACAGGATACCAGCCAAAAACACGCCGGAGAGGGGCCCGGCGATGGCACTGGTTATGCTCAGCACAACGTGAAATATATTTCCCAGCTTGCCCATGACCATCCCTAGACCCACTGCCATTACGCCGGTGAAAGAAGCTGCAAAACAAACAACAGTAAGGTCATGCTACACAGCATATATTTGACTGAAATTTGTGTCTCATATCGATGACTCATCTCCATGCTCGGTTCAATTTGTTTGGAAAAAAAGACCGGTTATTGATACTCACATAAGATCTTGATCACGCGGGTGGCTGAGGACTCACTGAGGTTCGAAAAGTAGGGAAAAGGTTTGAGAAAGTCCTCCCATATGAGGCAGGCCGCAGAGTTTCCCGTGGAGGAAAGTGTGCTGAGGGAGAGAGGAAGAGGAATCACTTCCGCAGAAGGAGAATGCAAGAATACTTCGAAGATTATAAAATTTGAGATAAGAAATTGCCAATTCAGATGTAAGAGGTAACTAAGAAATTAGCATATAGTAAAATTAGGTGATGGATATCTTGATGCATCACTTGAGCATTCTAAAGAATTTGTGATTTTCATAATCCAATAAAGAACGATCATAACTATATTTCAAAATGCTTGGTTATAAAAGGGACAGGAAATGTACATAAGGACCATGTACAAAGTTACAACACGATCTCCCTTCCTACCTTTCTGTTTACAAAGACTAACATGAACTTCCTATGGGTACACTATCAACACACCTATGCATATGTTTACTACACTCTGGGTTGGTACTGACGATTTGATATACAATATACGTTCATTTTTGGTGATTTTTCCATCATCTCTATATATGTATACTCAGAAATAATTGCGAGCCAATTAAAAGTGACACGCTGACAAATCTCAAACACTATAAGTACACACATGGGATGATGATGCACAGTCATATTTTATTTTGGCATGTGCTTTTGATACCTTGTCTCAGCCATTATCTGAACACCACACTGAACACAGCCTCTCTCCTTCTTACCTGAGCACCCCGCCGTACACAGACGCCACGAAGAGACCTGCCATTCCGGGAATGTGTCCTAGTTTGTCGGTTACCAGGAAGGGAATGATCTGATCTGGTTTGCTGATCTTCTCTGAGGTGTAAGGGTCGCACGTATTGTAGACGGCGTAGGCGACCAGGCCGGAGAAGAAGAAGAGGCACCAGAGACACCACAGTCCAAACAGGAAGAACCAAGACAATCTGACCAAAGGGAGATGTTCATATAAATCTTTTCCTTTTCCTTTTCTTCCTCCTCCTCCTCCTCCTCCTCCTCCTCCTCCTCCTCCTCCTCCTTTATTTAGAGTAGAATAGTTACCCAAACAGTCTAGTAAGGACTTCATGGTCTGTTGCTGTTTGGACTTGCTTTGTATTCCTCCTCCTCCTCCTCCTTTTTTTTAAATTGCTTCATATATATATATCTATCTATATATATATATATATATATATATATATATATATATATATATATATATATATATATATATATATATATATATATTCGCGTTACATCACAAGAATGAACATGTGCAGATTTTGTCATGAAACAAATGAGTTTTTTCTACCTAGAACTTCCCGCAATGTGAGGATAAAGAAAATTCACTGCATTTCTTAGGAAATATTTTGGAAAGGAAGTAAATATTTTTCACTTAGTGTTCCTTTAATCATGTAATTATTCACATTATCTATATCTAATGTGAACTTCTTTTTTTTTTTTCAGTACGCACATCAGATCGCATCACTGCATGCATCCTGTGGTGAGTAAAAACTGTGATTTTTTTTTTCTCATTTCACAGGGAATTTTCATTTGCTATCACTCTCAAATGCTAATGATACACTTTTTCTTACTGGCCAAACGGCAGTCAGCTGCGTCCCCTTCCTGGACAGTGGGATGGAACGGACTGAGGCTAACGGTCGCATGATCGTGAGCCACGAGCATCCTTGTGGTGTTTTGAAAATACACCTTAATGGTGATCCTGGTCCAAGGTGAAAAATGTTGGCTATGAGAAGGCTTTTATGATCTAGCGGCGGAAACCTACGATCCTTTGAACATTTGGCTCCAGTACTTTACATACGTATATGTTTATTTGTTTTATATATATATATATATATATATATATATATATATATATATATATATATATATATATATATATATATATATATATATATATATATACCATGTGGGCTTTTCACGGGAATTTATGGGCTAAAGGGGATACTTTTTTGGGGTAACTTCTATCTCAAAGCTAACCCGCTAGGAAACCGCTGCCCCGAGTGAGGAAACCCAACCTACACTCGGACCATTGACATATTTCGAACCCGTGCGCTTATTTTTTTTTTTTTTCTTCTTATTAATTTTTTTTTTTTTTTTCACGTAGGGAAGAGGGCCAGCCAAGGGCAAAAAAAAAAGAAAGATTAAAAAGAAAAGGCCCACTTGAGTGTTGGCTTTCTAAAAAGTGTAAAAGCGTCAGCCAATTTGGAGGAGGAAATGCCTTGATACCTCCCTCTTAAAAGAAAAGTCGTAGGAAATCGGAAATACAGATGCAGGGAGGGAGTTCAAGAGTTTACCGGTGACAGGGATGAATGATTGAGAGTACTGGTTAACTCTTACGTTAAAGAGTTGGACAGAATAAGGATGAGAGGAAGAAGAAAGCCTTGTGCAGGAGGAGGGGAGGCATGCAGTTAGCAAGATCAGTAGAACAGTTAACATGAAAATAGCTATAAAAGATCGAAAGAGATGCAACATTCCGTCGGTGAGAAATAGGCTGAAGACAATCACTCAGAGGAGGGGAGTTGATGAGACAAAGAGGTTTTGATTCCACCCTATCTAGTAAAACTGTGTGACTGGAACCCCCCAAACATGCGAAGAGTACTCCATACAGGGGCGGATAAGGCCCTTATACTGAGTAAGCAGTTGGAGAGGCGAGAAAATCTGGCGGAGACGCCTCAGAACACCTAACTTTATAGAAGCTGTTTTAGCAAGAGATGAGATGTGAAGTTTCCAGTTAAGATTATGAGCAAAGGACAGACCGAGGATATTCATTGTGGAAGAGGGAGACAGTTGAGTGTCATTGAAGAAGAGGGATAGTTGTCTGGAAGGTTGTGTCGAGTTGATAGATGGAGGAATTGAGTTTTGAGGCATTGAAAACTACTAGATTTTCTCTGCCCCAATCGGAAATCTTAGAAAGATCGGAAGTCAGGCGTTCCGTGGCGTCCCTGCGTGATCTGTTGACTTCCTGAAGGGTTGGTCGTCTCTGAAAGGACGTGGAAAGATGTAGGGTGGTACATCAGCGTAGGAGTGGATAGAGCAAGAAGTTTGGTTAAGAAGGTCATTAATGAATAATAGAAAGAGAGTGAGTGACAGGACAGAGCCCTGAGGAACACCACTTTTAATAGATTTAGGAGAAGAACAGTGGCCGTCTACCACAGCATCAATAGAGCGGTCGGAAAGGAAACATGAGATAAAGTTGCAGAGAGAAGGATAGAAGACGTAGGAGGGCAGTTTTGAAATCAAAGCTTTGTGCCAGACTCTATCAAAAGCTTTTGATATCTCTAACGCTACAGCAAAAGTTTCACCGAAATCTCTAAAAGAGGATGACGGAAGCCATACTGGCGATCAGACAGAAGACTGTTAAGTGACAGATGTTTGAGAATCTTCCTATTCAGGATAGATTAAAAAACTTTAGACAAGCAGGAGATTAAAGCTATAGGACGGTAGTTTGAGGAGTTAGAACGGTCACCCTTTTTAGGAACAGGTTGAAGACCCCTCGGACACCAAACCACGCATGGCACTGTACCACGGCAGAATTATAATGTTACACATGACATGAAGAACTCACCTTTTTGAAATTTCCAGTGTTCTCACGGAAGCAAAACGTTGGAAGGTTGTCTGATTCAGACCGATTCCGTTTATAATGAGGAAAAATCCCAAGGTGAAGGTGGACCAGAAGGTGTGGCGGACGTAAGGGCTGGGGTCCATGCTGAGGAGGAGAGGAGGTGGTGGGTAGGAGCATTGCTTACTCGTTACACGCACATCTTTTGCGCTTCTTGTCTTTCATTGCAATAAATTAATACCAAAACTAATAAATTAGAAAATCTAGTTAAAGAACAATATTGATATTCAAGGAGACAGTAGTGAATATGTGTTGATAGTGTTAGTATTGTTATTGTTGTTGTTGTTACTGCTGCTGTTATTATTATTATTATTATTATTATTATTTTTTATTATTGTTATTTTTATTGTTATTGATATTATTATAGATATTATATTATTATTATTATTATTATTATTATTATTATTATTATTATTATTATTATTATCATCATCATCATCATCATCATCATCATCATCATCACCATTATTGTTATTGCCAATGTTGCTGTTGTTGTTGTTGTTGATGTTACTGCTGCTGCTGCTGCTACTGCTGCTCTCAGTATTTTCATTGTTATAATTTTATTGTTGTTTTTGTTGTTTTATAATATTGTGTATGTTATGTTATGAGAAATTGTTCGCACGTTTCTTATGATCTCTTCCTACTTACTTTTTCAATAAATCACTGATAGAGATTGTCTTAAGATCATTACAACAGATCACCTTTATCTAGAAACGACCCATCGTTGCGGCTACAATCGCGGTAGGGCTGAGTTGACAGGATGTGTGTGTACATCAGCAGAATGTGACCTCGAGGAGTTTTACTGCTATTTATCATCTGTTCCGCTCAACTGATCAGATCAGATGCGGGGAAGATGATGGCTCTGTTATGGTACAACACTGGTAAATCAGCGCTGCTAGTGACCCTTGTTACGGAGAGATCAAGGGTTGTATGACGAACCCTCGAGAGAGGATTTCTCTCTCCCCTTCTCGAGGCACAGGACCCAAGATAAATTTTTATTTAATCTTGGGAGAACTCTGTGTGTAGGAATAATTGCCAATACGTAATGTAAAAATTCTTACATTATATCTCTAATATTCAGTTTGTTGGACGTTAACACTTTTATTATTTCTTATTGAGTATTTTTCATGTCAGCTCTTTAAGGGATTATGTTTTGGATACATTTTTCAGTTCGATTTTTTTTTTTTTTTTTTTTTTATGGGCTAAATTGGTTTGATAGACATGGTTGTTGTAGTTGTCACTTAGATGTTCTTTAAATAATTATCTTGTTCTGTGGTAGTTAAGATGTGTGCTTTTATTTCATTAACGATGTTTCCCAAATGTGTTTATTCATCAAAAGTTTTGAATTAACTTGCTTGAGCTCTTTCTTTTAAATGTTATTAACAGATTTTAACTATTTATAATTTTTATGAAGATTTTTATATAATGGACTAATTTCTCATATGTATCATATGTTCAACATTGTTGTTGTGGTTAATAAACTAACTGATTAACTGTGTGTGTGTGTGTGTGTGTGTGTGTGTGTGTGTGTGTGTGTGTGTGTGTGTGTGTGGACTTGCGACTTTTTTTTTGTTATAACAGTTGTTAACAATGTTTATATAATCTTTTGACATTTCACATTCAGGAAATATTAATGAATGATGTAACACGGGTAGTGCCCCCTACCAAAGTCTCCAGTGCCTTGCCACTTACTTGAAAAACTCAAGTCTTCCGCCACGCTCCGCTATCGTCCACACCTCCCTGACGCCTCCTAAGTCAATGCAGCACATCACCACCACCGCGAACACGCCCCCGAACATGAGCAACGTCTGGAGCACGTCAGTGTACACCACCGCCTTGACTCCGCCCTGAAGAGTGGTAATATGTGTCAATTGGCAGCGATGAAATGATGAAGTGTAAGATAATTCAGAAGGAACAGACTCAAGCTTTGTGCAAGACGAAACACTGTGACACGAAGAACAAAGGCAAATTGAAACTGAATATCCGAAGGTGTAACTTATTGATATCTGTTACTGTCTCATGTATACAGAGAAAACTAACACACTGTCTAGTTGATTTCGATATTTCCTGCGCTTTATAAATAGTATTGTCAGATTAACTCAGGTGAAAAGCATTTTAGCTGAAATCTGAAATTGTCAATGTTATAATGGGGCACATCAGTGATCAGCGATCATTGATCATTTTTATGGCAACAAAATGATGTAGTCTATGGTTTAGTCAAGCATATGATCTTGATATATTATATGTACATCTTGATATCTTTCCGAATGACCTAGAATTTCTATCCAAAGAAGAGATGGAAGCAATTTCTAGTTTCCTGTCCCCAGCATGCTTGACACTCACGATGGTGATGTAGAAGGTGACGATGGCGCCCATGATAATCATGGAGTTCAAAGTGGAGAGGCTGGTGACAGTGGAGAGGGCCAGCGAGGGAGCGTACAGGCACAATCCCACGTATACAGAAAACGTCAGCAGAGTCACCAGGGTGGCCAACTTTCGTAAGACGACGCTCTTGTAACGCAGCTCAATGTACTGTGAAGTACAGAAAGTCAACACATACTGCTTTATTGATATAGCAGCAGCTTTTATAATTACTACGTGTTACGTGCATTGTAATGCAAGAGTTTGTAATATCATAAAATAGTTTTTGCATATAGTTTGTAATTTTAGGAATAAGAATAAACTTTAAGTATGTTGAATATAAACTGAAGTACATTATGATCGTTCTATGTTTTCAAACCTCCCTGATGTTCCCCAATTCCTTTAACACGTTTACAGTTACAGAAAGTATGAATAATTGCAATGGTGCGCTGATTTATATCAGTATTCTCACCTCATTAAGAGAAACCAGATTGAGGTTATAGAAAACTGGAATTAGGATCTTGTTAATGATGACTGTAGCCGGTATGGCGCCCAACAGGGAGATGGTGATCTGCGTGCCGTGCAAATAGATCTCGGTTGGGTTACCTGTGAACATAAAGTAAGAGTGAGTGGCTGCCACCCACACTCTTATGTGTGGAAGAAGATGAAACAACAACTGCAATACTGTGAACTATAAAAAGATTCATACACAGAATGAATAAATGTTATCAATTGTTTTGACTTAGATCTGACCTGCTTTTCATTCATTTTTGAAAGCTGTTCGGAATAACTAACTTTTGTAAGGTTGCTATGTAAAGTGTACGGTATTGTACTAGAAATTGTATCTTGTTACTGGATAGACGTGGCAGGGAAACACTGGGGTAACAATTGCTGTCGTATATTGATGTAATTAAACAATACAAAGAATAAAGACTGGTGTCTGCAACACGTACGCCCACTAAACCAGGACGGACAGAGCTACGTGTCTCCATCCCGATGCGGGAGGGGGAGGAAATAGGAAAGGTATGAGTATTGAGTGCACTAAGAAATACCCTACCATTGATCAATTGTTAATGTGTCTCGTATCTTTTGGCTCATTGCCATTATCAATAGAATGAATTATAACTCGGTTGTGATGATGCGTGACCATACCCATATCAAGTTGACGCCGCCTTGAAGTCATGCCCGTTCCTACGGTTCCCCTAAATTAGCGTTTCCCAACCTGGGGTTCTAGCACCCCTGGGGATGTTGAAATCAATCATAGAGGGTGCTGGGAAGTGATGCACACACTTCACCTTTTTTTTTCCCTTCTAATAACAAGATATTAGTTAGGGGTGCGGGACTGCTTAGACATAACAACGGGGGGTGCTATGGTCGGAAAAGGTTGGGAAACGCTGCTCTAAATTAACAATCGTTGGGTAAGCATGTATCATTATTCTCACCATACATAAGTCTGGATGACCTTCCTTTTTTTTATTTATTTATTTATTTTTTTTTATTTATTTTTTTTTTTCTCTTCGTTCTTCCAACATTTTCATTGGCTTGTACCTTGTTTGGTTAAATCGTAAATAGTATGTTTTTGTGTTAATTCGTTCTAACATATTTACACAATGGATAGCAGAGCAGCGCAGTTAAGGGAACATCACGGCAGTGCAGGAGACGTTGAAGTTGAAGCTTTCTGAAGCAGTTTTGTTACATCCTCGGTTGTAGAAAAAGATGTTTTCTTTTTTTCTACAAACGAGGATTCACTGCGCTGGTCTGCTTTGTGTGAAAGTGTTAAAATGAATTAAAACAATATGATACTATTTACGATTTTACGAAAAATGGCAGATATCAATGAAAATGTTGGTAGAACAAAGACAAAAAAGAAAAATGACAAAGAATAAATAAATAAAAATGGTCGTCATAATCTATCCATATATCTATCTATCTATCTAATTATCTATCTATCTATCTATCTATCTATCTATCTATCTAATTATCTATCTATCTATCTGTATCTATATCTATATCTGTATATATATATATATATATATATATATATATATATATATATATATATATATATATATATATATATATATATAGAGAGAGAGAGAGAGAGAGAGAGAGAGAGAGAGTATGAAGAAAACCCACAATAAAATCACCATTTCTATTCAAACACTTGTTACGTTTCTGGAAAGAAAGAGAGGTGGTGTTCCAGAGATTGAAAATTAGATCTGAGGCCGCGAATGTTGCAGAAGTTAATGTAGAAAAAGTTGAGGGAGGTGTCAAGGAATTTGTGGCTGTCACTGAGAGGGACGTCCGACCTGGTGACTTTTTTGGTCCCCTCGCCAGAAGGGGACTCCGAGGCATGGTAAATTGGAGTACCCATTTTTCATTTGAATATTGATCTTTAAGTGACGGGTGTATGTGTGGTAAATGCATATAGTTTTGTGTGAAGAAGGAGAGTTGTCTTTAGAGGGCAAACTGTGACTGCCCCCTTGAGTTGTGAAACACAAAGGGAAACTTTCAGCGAGATCACAACTAGCTTTAATGGAAGGTTCAGAGTATCCCCTGAACAAGTGCTATTAGAACTCGCTGGGAGTAAGTTATCGTTTCGGTAGGTGTCTACTACCTCCTCTAAAGTATAACGCGAAAGCAAAAGTTTCACCGAAATCTCTAAAAGAGGATGATCAAGACTCAGTAAGGAATGCTAGAAGATCACCAGTAGAGCGACCTTGACGGAAGCCATACTGATGATCAGATAGAAGATTTTGAAGTGATAGATGTTTAAGAATTTTCCTATTGAGGATAGATTAAAAACTTTAGACAAGCAAGAGATTAAAGCTATAGGACGGTAGTTTGAGGGATTAGAACGGTCAACGTTTTTTTACGGTACAGGCTAAATGTAGGCAAACTTCCAGCAAGAAGGAAAGGTAGAAGTCGATAGACAAAGTTGAAAGAGTTTGGCCAAGCAAGGTGCAAGCACGGAAGCACAGTTTTGAGAACAATAGGAGGGACCCCATCAGGTCCATAAGCCTTTCAAGGGTTTAGGCCAGCGAGGGCATCGAAAACATCATTACGAAGAACCTTGATTAAAGGCATGAAATAGTCAGAGGGAGGAGGAGAGGAGGAATAACCTTAGAATCATCTAAGGTGGAGTTATCTGCAAAGGTTTGAGAGAAGAGTTCAGCTATAGAGACACATGAGATAGCAGTGGTGCCATCAGGATGAAATAATGGAAGTAAAGGTGAAGAAGAAAAGTTGTTAGAGATGTTTTTGGCCAGATACCAGAAGTCTCGAGGGGAGTTAGTGTTTGAAAGATTTTGATATTTTCTATTTATGAAGGTATGATTATTGGTAGATATATATATATAAAGTGCATGAGATTTAGGAGATGGAAGGCTAAGGTACCTTTTGTGGGCAACCTCTCTCTATCATGTATAGCACGAAAACAGTCTGTGTTACACCAAGGTTTAGAAGGTTTAGGTTGAGAAAAAAGAGTGAGGAATGTACGGTTCCATGGCAAACACTATCACCTCTGTTTTGCGTTCAGTAGAGATGGGTCTCTGACACGAAAACAATAATTAATCATTCCAGGGAAAATCAGCATAATACCTGCGCAGATCCCTTTAATTGGCAGAGGTAAAACACCAGAGGCACCTGCACTTTGGGGATCTTGAGGAGGAATTGGAGAAATAGGACAAGATACAGAAATGAGATTGTGATCGGAGGAGCCCAACGGAGAAGATAGGGTAACAGCATAAGCAGAAGGATTAGAGGTAAGGAAAAGATCAAGAATGTTGGGTGTGTCTCCAAGACGGTCAGGAATACGAGTAGGGTGTTGCACCAGTTGCTCTAGGTCATGGAGGATAGCAAAGTTGAAGGCTAGTTCACCAGGATGGTCAGTGAAGGGAGAGGAAAGCCAAAGCTGGTGGTGAACATTGAAATCTCCAAGAATGGAGATCTCTACGAAAGGGTAGAGGGACAGAATGTGCTCCACTTTGGAAGTCAAATAGTCAAAGAATTTACTATAGTCAGAGGAGTTAGGGGAGAGATAGACAGCACAGATAGATTTAGTTAGCGAGTGACTATTGAGTCTAAGCCAGATGGTGGAAATCTCATAAGATTCCAGAGTATGGGCACAAGAGGAAGTTCAGTCGTAGCGTACATAGACGCAACATCCAGCTTTGGAACGAAAATGAGGATAGAGAAAGTAGAAAGGAACAGAGAAGGGGCTACTGTCAGTTGTCTCAGACAGCTGTGTTACGGTGAGGAAAATAAGATGAGGTTTAGTAGAGGAAAGGTGGTGTTCTACAGATTGAAAATTTGATCTTAGACCGCGAATGTTGCAGAAGTTAACGAAGAAAAGTCGAGGGAGGTGTCAAGATATTTTGGGTCGCCTCCAAGAGAACAGTCCAACCTGGAGAAATTTATGGTCCCCTCCCCAGAAGGGGACTCCGAGGCTGGATATGGAGTCGTCATTTTTTTTTATTTTGAATTTTAAGTGAAGCGTGTATGTGTGATAAGTGCATGTAGTTTTGTGTGAAGGACAGTTGTCTTTAGAGGGCAGGTTGTGACTGCTCCCTTTAGTTTTGAGACACAAAGGGAAACGTTCAGTGAGATCACAACTATCTTCAATGGAGAGTTCACAGCACCTCTGAACTAGTGTTATCAGATCTCGCTGGGAGTGGATTATCGTTTCAGTAGGTGTCTACTTCCTCCTCTCTCTCTCTCTCTCTCTCTCTCTCTCTCTCTATATATATATATATATATATATATATATATATATATATATATATATATATATATATATATATTTTTTTTTTTTTTTTTTTTTTTTTTTTAATAGGAGGACCCATCAGGCTAGCGTTTGCATGGAAAGCATCATTATGAAGAATCTTAAATGAAGGTATGAAATAGTGAGAGGGTGGAGGCGAGGGAGAGACAAACTCAAAATCAAAGGTAGAGTTATTAACAAAGGTCTGAGGGAAGATTTCAGCTGTAGAGACAGATATGATGGCAGTGGTGCCATCAGGACGAAGTAAAGGAGAAGAGATGAAGAAGTAAAGTTATCGGAGATGATTTTGGTCTGATGCCAGAAGTCTCGAGGGAGTTGGAGTTTGAAAGAGTGTTTGGCAAGTACCTTTTTTGGGGTAACCTCTCTATCATGTATTGCAAAAGAACAGGCTATGTTAAACCAAGGTTTAGAAGGTTTAGGTTGAGAAAAAGAATGAGGAATGTACGTGTACAAGCAGGCACTATCATCTCTGTCTTTGATACGGAAACAGTAATCTTTTCAGGGAAAATCAGCATAATACCTTCTCAGAATCCCAATTGGCAGAGGTCAAACGCCACAGGTACCTCCGCCAAGTCAAGAACGTTGGGTGTATCTCCAAGACGGTGAGGAATATGAGTAGGATGTTGCACCATTTGCTTTTGGACTCTAGATCATGGAGGATAATAAAGTGGAAGGCTACTTCACCAGGATGGTCAGTGAAGGGAGAGGAAAGCCAATGTTTGTGGTGAACATTAAAATCTCCAAAAATGGAGATCTCCGCCAAAAGATAGAGAGACAGAATGTGCTCCACTTTAGAAGTTAAATAGTCAAAGAATATTATACTATAGTTAGAAGAGTTAGGGGAGAGATAGACAGCACAGACGAATTTAGTTAGAGGTTGATTTATGAGTCGAAGCCAGATAGTGGAAAACTTAGAAGATTCAAGAGCGTGGAACGTGAAGAAATCAAGTTGTTGCGCACATAGACACAACTTCAGCTTAGGAACGAAAATGAGGATAGAAAAAATATGAGGGAACAAGAAATGGCTACTGTCAGTTACTTCAGACACCAGTGTTTCGGTGAGGAAAAGAAGATGACGTTTAGCAGAGGAGAGGTGGTGTTCTGCTGACCAAAAATTAGATCTAAGGCCGCGAATATTGCAGCAGTTAAAGAAGAAAAAGTTTAGGGGGTGTCAAGATATTTATGGTCGATAACGAGAGAGCAGTTCGACCTGGAGTCATTTATGGTCCCCTCCCCAGAAGGGGACTCCGAGGCTACACACACACACACACACACACACACACACACACACACACACACACACACACACACACACACACACACACACACACACACACACACACACACACACACACACACACACACACACGTGGATTTGACTACTATACAACATACCAAACCATCATCTTCCTTATTAATGGTAGGCAGTTTACGGGAACAGTAAATAAAAGAACTGTTCCCAGACCCTTCGGTCCACATCTCTTGGTCTCCTATGAGGTGAAGGGAATACAGTGGAAGTTTTTTTTTAACTCCACGACAATAATATAAATAAAGACATGTTGCATATCACCCATACGAAGTGTCAAGGATAGGGCTGAAAAGTTTCAATCCAATTGGGATCTTGGTTAACAGAAGCGCTCCATGGGACATATTTCAGATGGTAATGGTATCAACTGATTCACACCATGTCTTCCATGTGGATTGTCTCAAATGCGGCGACATGATATATGATAATGACTCTCTCTCTCTCTCTCTCTCTCTCTCTCTCTCTCTCTCTCTCTCTCTCTCTCTCTCTCTCTCTATACGTACCGGCCTTTGTGGTTATTCGTGTTGGTATTCTTGCTTACCTAGAATGGAGATGGCTGAAATTATACCACCCAAAAGGGAGATGGCGACTGCTACTGGTGGCATATTCTTTCCTCCAAGGAGGAATTCTTGAGTGGTGGTTTTTCTCCTGCTCCTGGCGGCGCTGACCACACCTATGCCCACTGACCCCACCAGCAACAGCGAAAACACTGCCCAGTCCGCGGCGTGGAATTTATGCTCCGAGGCATAACCCGTGGTGGAGGCTTCTGTGGCTCCGTAACTCTCCGAGGCATAACCCGTGGTGGAGGCTTCTGTGGCTCCGTAACTCTCCGTTGTCGCCTCCGTCTGGTGGCCTAAGCTGAAGGGTGTTGTTACCATTTTCAGTGATTTCCTTGCCTGCAGACACCGTCAAGTGACTACCAACGCACACTGGTTAGAATGTTAGTCTTTCTCTGGGGAGCGGGAGCAGTGAAGGTGGTAGTGTCCTTGCACCACTGGACGTCAAACTGAGGTATTCTTATTTATATACCACCGATTAATGATAATATGGAACCATGATTCTTATCGTTCTCTATTTTATATACTCCCTTGCACGAATTGCTTATATTACTATAGTACTGAGTGGCACGAGTCTGAATGCACAGGCGGATCTTAAGAGATATATCCTTGCCGTTATCAGGCGATTTCTGATGCCTGTTACCATTTTGTTATTATTATTATTATTATTATTATTATTATTATTATTATTATTATTATTATTATTATTATTATTATTATTATTATTATTATTATTATTATCATCATCATCTTTTTTATTATTATCTTTATTATTAGTAGTAGTAGTAGTAGTAGTAGTAGTAGTAGTAGTAGTAGTAGTAGTAGTAGTAGTAGTGGTGGTAGTAGTAGTGGTAGTAGTAGTAGTAGTAGTAGTAGTAGTAGTAGTAGTAGTAGTAGTAGTAGTAGTAGTAGTAGTAGTAGTAGTAGTAGTAGTAGTAGTAGTAGTAGTAGTAGTAGTAGTAGTAATATTATTATTATTATTATTATTATTATTAGTAGTAGTAGTAGTAGTAGTAGTAGTAGTAGTAGTAACATTATTATTAGTAGTAATATTATTATTATTATTATTATTATTATTATTATTATTATTATTATTATTATTATTATTATTATTATTATTATTATTATTGTTACCGTTGTTTTATTATTTTGATTATTATGATTATCATCATCATTATTATCATCATCGTCATTATCGTCATCATTATAATTTCTATTATTATCGTCATCTGTTTTGACATTATGCAATTCATATCAGCAATACCAATTAAATAACAGAAATACGTACTCTCGTAACAACAAACAGCTATAGAAATTGTTGTCATAATGCACAGTAAGGTCGGTTGAGCCTTGTTATGGCAACACTCACAATGACGTCTCTCTTATGCAACGAGACTACACTTGCAACTGTCACTACGCACATACTTCATTTCAACTCTTATCTTTATAAGATAGATTTTTAGTATTTGTTCATATTGATGACTGATTTATTAGAAATGCATTTCCTGATATCTATTAAACATTTCGACACGGAATTTACCTTTTCCTTTAGCTATCGTCATGAACTGCTATTACTATAAATATAAGGCAGTGGTTCCCAACCAGTTATACGAGTACCACTAATGGTATGAGAAGGCCTCCCAGGTGGTACATAATCCCTTTCTGGATCATATGCGATTTTATGTCAAATTAAATTCATTCATTTTTCAGAAAAAAAATATTATTCCCTTACACAAGATAATCTAGCATCGATCAACAGGTGGAGAAGAAACAAATGCATCCCTCGCATTAAATTGAGTTATGTTCCTTGTTAGTTCATTTGTGTTGTATACTTGCAAATAAATTTATATTTGCTGGAATTCAGTTATTCTGGAACCAGATGGTATGCGTGGACTGTACGGGACCTAAGTGGTACTTGCTCTGGAAAAGTTTGGGAACCACTGAATTATAAGGTGGCCGAAAATTAATGTTCTTAAATTATAAATCTTTTGAAAGTGACACAGACTTTCACTTGGTAATAAAAAATGAGGGACGTAAAGGAAGAGATTGTAAAGAATGGCAGAAATATTTAGGAAAGTGGTTGTAAGTATTAAAGCTCAGTGACTGGACGGATTGCATTTTTTCAGGAATAGGGGCGGTGGTATTTTTGTAGGTAATTACATTGTCATCTTGTGAGAATAGTGTTTTTGTAATTTCTCCTGTATGTAATCATGTGGTTTTCATGTATATGATGTTCCTAATTGCTTTGAATAAGCTCTACATGAAATAGGGCAGTTAAAGTGGAGTGGTCCTAGTCATTACAGCATACGAAGCTACATTTTCGTTATGGATCTATGGTGGTCTATATCGGACCGTGCAGCTACCGTGGACGGGACGACGACGACGACGACACCAGCAGCCAGCGACCTGCCGTGAAGCGCCGGAAGAAGAACCCTCGGTCATCCTCACAGGCGAACAAGAGAGGGTGCTCGCTCAGTGGCTGGAGACCGAGGGCGAATTCATCTACAACAGGGGCCGGACGGCGTATAAGGACAAAGCCAAGATAGCGAGGGCCTTCGAGGAACAGGGGGCCAAACTGGATCCGCCGGTTTCGGGGATGGAGCTGCGAACTTGGTTCAGTTCATTGCGTT